>NW_016690211.1:8260374-8272469 GCF_001604755.1 Lepidothrix coronata
GAGAGATTAAGGCACTCAAGTCCAAATGTTAAGTCTCAGACAACTTGCTTTATTTGTAACAATAAGTAAAAGGGGAAAAGGGGGGGGGGGGTTGGGAGGAGAAGGAGACGGAGAGGTAAGGAGAAGGAAAGACTACCGAAGGAAAGTGCAAAAAGGTTACCACCACCAGTGAGAGAACCGGGTGTAGTCAGTCTCAGGCAGTCAGGGACGGGCCGCTGGGGAGAAGCAGGTGGTGCGCAGACCGGGACCAAGACAGACAGGAGATGGAGGCAGGTGGGACAGGCAGGACGGAGACAGGCAGGACGGCACAAGGAGTGGGGCCAGCAGCCAGAATGGAACCCAGGGCAACACCGACTGGACTGGACCCTCAGACAACGCTGGACGCTGCCTTAAATACCCCGTGGTGGGTGCTCATTGGCCAGCTTGGCTCTGGGCAGATCTTTCCACGGTGTCGATTAGTTAAACTGCTGGTACCCAGGCAGGCTGGCTCTGCCAAGGTGGAAAAATGTAACAACTTTCTGTCGGAGACTCTCCAGCAGGCAATCCAAAATGTCCCCCTAGGTCGATGAAGACAGCCCTGCTAAAAGCTAAAGTCGGTGTCCGCCGTTTTGTTTAGTCGCTGGACTCTGGAGAGGGGGCTCCTCCAAGCCTGCAAAACTTCATGTACCTTAGCTGATGGAAAAAGCTCCGTTAGAGTAAAGTGGTTAATCGCTGCTTATGCAACTTTAAATAGCTTCGAAGAAGCCTTGCCCAAGCTTAATTGCAGCATTAACACCTCTGGCGCCTCTGGTAGAGGCTAATTACCAATTGTTTATTGCACCGGTCAAAGTAAAAACAAAGTAGCGAGTTAGAGATGGAACAATCCCTTTCAACCTTTTAAAGGGAATGTAATTAAACCAGTGTAAATTAACATTTCACTTTTAAGCTAAGAAAGTGTGGCATTATCTTTCTAAATTAGGAATTAAGCTCTGCAGTAGTTGCTGTTAAGCAGCTATGCAGTGGCAGTGGACAAATATTTGAGAATTCATCTGATTCTTGAAAGAAGTAAGATTTCCCCCTGGTTAATCCAGGATATAAATGTTTTAAAATACCTATTTCTCTGCTGAATACTCATGGTTTGAAATTTATTATACTACAATCCTTTAATTCTCTTTGGCTGTGTTTAACAACCAAGGTAAGCAACAAAGAAATCAACCAAACAAGAATAAAATCCTTTGTAATTACTAGTGAGAGGATTCCTGTATATGCGTTACACCAGTTCTGGGATGGGACTCCTAATTCACCAGACATTAAACACTTAAATGATTTTGCAACAGTACAGAACCTTGTGCAATATTCAAAATAATTATTGCATTACAGAAGTGCTCAGATACAACGAGAGTGAGTTATTTAGAAGTGCAAAAGCGAAAATACACAGTATCTGCAGAGCTTTTTTCCCATAACATTGTATGCACGCTGGTATTATCCTAGTACAAACGCCAGAGGAACAGCAAAAGCATCACACCGACTCTGCACTTTATAAGGTGACCTTTAATGCTATTTTATGGCAGCCTAGAGAAGGGGAGTTGTGATGGCGATGGTTTAACACAATGTCAATTGAGTACAGCAGTATTGCTGGCATTGCTTCCCAAAAAATCTTCTAAACTACGGACTTAGATGATGGACAGGAAGTAAAACAGGGGAGGATACAGCTCACTGCCATGTATTCAAACAACAACAGGATGAAAATCCTCTTTTGATGCCCTGGTGAGCAGACGTGATGTCCATGGTGGCTCAGAGGTAGCCTTTAGCATCAGCTCCCTTCTACTACAGTTCCTGGTGGTCTCCAGTACTGGTGCCTGCTGGCTCCTTTCTCTGTACAATGCACAGGACACTTGCCTCACAATTAACACATACTTTGTACTGAAGCTCTGAGTGTTGTGAGTGATGAGGTTAGGAAAGGAATTTTTTGTCATATTTTACAATCCTGTTGCTTCATGATCCACCTTTGCATCCTGTCATTTGCCACATACAGCTCTGAAGAAACAAAGCACTCTTTTTCACATGCCAATTAATTTACTTGATCCCATGGATCTCTGCATGCAGCAGGGATTGTGGTGGATAATATTTTCCAGGTTGCATATATTAATGGGGAACAGGAAAGAAGATCAGCCTTTCTAGAAACTTTAATTTTTCTGACTTCTCAAGGATTTTCAGAATAGGAGACTGAAAAGCTGGAGATTTCTGGCTGTATTAATAATTACAGGCATACAAACCTCTTTGGTCCCTTGCAATGGCATTGGCCTTGAGGCTGCTCCTGGCAGTGTTACTTACTGCTGTGAGCTGTTTATCACTACAGGGTGCAGTAGCAGATATAAAGAGTCCTCTTCAGGTGAAGTCACACAGTAAAGGGATGGTTGTTCTCAAGGAGCTGAGGTGTAACTGAGTGTTACGAGTTCCAGAAAGCAAGTTTATTTTTCTGGTTTTGAATAAAGAGAGTGTTTTTGTAGAGAATAGAGATGCACAGTAACATGCAAATTCAACTTTAAGTAGAGAGTGCTTTTAATCATTGCAGGCACTTTTATATACTGCTTAATCCTTTTTATTTTTCTTAGAATTTGTGTGTGACAAGAGTAAAAACTATGAAGTTATCTGCTGAGTAGTGCTACAGATAAATAGCATACCATATATGTAAGATATTACTTGAAAACCACATTGCATTACTGTTGTGTTTCTGCAAAAGCAGTGCTTGGGGAGAAAACCAACTAAAATGAATGCTGGTCTGTGCTCTAAGCTGCACCTCTGCATGTATTGGTTTGGTGTGTTTTTATGGGTTGAAATGATGTACTAAAAAAGATGTGTTTTGATTTTACTGCTGCTATGAAGTTCTCTGTCTTGGTACCCTAATGTAATAGAAATAGAAGTCTTCAATATTTTCCATAAGGAAATTGAAGATACAGAATCTGGGAACAAGGTGGTTTTATTTCTAAGATGAAACTATCTTTTTGGCACTATATAAGCCAAAAGCTTCATGACCTAAACTAATCATCAGATCAGGTCAGGAAGATATTGTTTTCCTTTATGGTACAGCATCCTCCTCTGGAGGGGGATGTAGAAGTGTCCTACCTTCTACTGAAGCACCTGACATAAATCACTCCAGGGGAAAAAAGTGTGTGAGGAAGTCTTAAGTGACCTATTCTATAAGAAAGGCTTAAAAGGTATATTCTATCAACAAAAATGCCATTTCAGCTTTAAGGAGTAAGCCTTTTAAATACTTGAGGAGAATCTTGTAATTTTACAACAGTATATTCAGAGAAAATGTTTTATTGACAGTACTGAAGATCAATCCTGACGGGAAATTAAAGACTCTATTATGTTTTCATCAAAGACTATAAAATTTTGTTTAGTTTCTATAAGAACAGGTCTAGGTTTTAACTGCTTTTACACTGACAATTACAGAACCTGTTAGCCATATGTTAGCTCTTCAAATTTGAGCTAAACTGCCTGCTTCAACTGTAGAAATAATTGGTGTATCTAAGTTGCACTAGGATTGAGATTATTTAACAATTATTTACCAATACTCTTCTAACTTTTCTAAGTTAAAATATTTCTAGCAAGATATCTTTTATGTGCTCATCTGGTTTTACTGTATAGTTACAAAATGGAGGGAGTAATGGGTCACCAGCCTGAGGCATACTTATTTTTCAGCCTTAAAAGGGTCTTTCTTTTGTATGCAGAGGTGACTTATCAATAAACAAGTACTTTGTCAGAGGCAAGGTTCCCTATAAGCCTTTCTAATTTGAAAACCTATGACTGGCAAGCTCCTAGTAGATACTATGCTCTTTGCCTCATTAGTGAAATTACATGCTATTCAAACTTAGAGACCTGTTTATGGAACAGAAGGGAACACACCTTCTACCTTCTCTTTTATATTGAAGTAAATGATGGGGAATCTAATCTTCAGGAGATGACACATTGTGAAAGTTAATATAGATAATTAGATTTCCACTTCCCTTTTTGCCACTGACTTACTGGGTCACTTGGGCAAACTTTGTCTAACATGTTAAGTGACTGCTGAAAGTAATGCTACATGAATCTAACTTACTCTGTGCTTGTTTACATGCCTTGCTCTTTCCTTAGAGGTATTTTCGAAGTCTACTGAGTAAATATTAGGTGTCCATATAAAAGCATCTCCTGCATGTTTTGCACAAACAATGCTAGTGGGCTATTTTGCTAAGGCTTGCCTTACAACAAAAGACCTTCAGCTGCTGCACAGAAGGGCTACTGCAGGTCCTGAATCTTGTTGGGATGTCATGCAGAGAAATGCTAGTGAGGGTGTGTCTCTACTGTGCATTGCATCTTTTTTGTGTACTGAAGAAAGTATGTGAGAGTACTTTGTGCTGAAGGACTCTTGAGTTTCTTAACTATCTTCATACCTGGCAACAGAAGGATTCTCAGGTAACTTCAGTGTCGAGATGTATTGAGTATGTGAATATTTCTACAGAGTAATGGTATGGATTTTTTCATAGATAGATCCCTGATAAAGTTCTGCTGTTTTCATTGAAGGCTGTAAGTCTTCAGAGAGAAGGTATTAAAAAAGGTATTTCTCCTCCATTTTGATCTGAATGCTATATAATTTTTTCTTCACTTTGATGTAAAGCAATGGGATGATATCTCCTTCTGCACTGACCCATTGCTATTTTCATTGTGATATAGGGTGGGAGCAGACCCACACTGAAAATAGCAATGGATCAGTGCAGAAGGAGACATCATCCCATAGCAACAGGAGTTAATCTCTAGCCTAGAACAAGTGGGTTGTTCTTTTCCCTAAAGAGACACATGCTTCTATGGCTGGAACACATTGTGGGATCAAAAAAAAAAATAAAACCTACATAAAGAAATCTCGTGGACTGAAAGAAAGATCTGTTCCTGCAATTGGGAACTGTGAAACATGAGAACCTTCTGAGGTCATGCAGCCAAGGATAAATTGCTTAAAATAGCTAACAAGGAAGCAAAACCCACAGTAAAAATCTTCAGTTTACTTCCTCTTCCTGGGTTGAGATTAATCTTCATTTTCCTCTGATTGAGAAACTTTTATGGATTACAATCACTTGGGCACTGTTGGGTGCCCAAGCTGTATATGTAATATTTCAGAAATATTTGCTGCATATTTTCCCTTTTATCTCCTGTAACTCTGTTGCAAAAGACTGATAGAAGAGATCAACTTGCTCATTCACTGCAGAGCATTTAAAATGTGCCAGAGTTTCTTCACAAAAGGATTGAGCAGCCAAGACTACCAATGAGGAAAATAATGCTGATTGTGAAACTGTGAAAAACAGCTGGCTGATATGCCTATCAGAAGCATATTTTTTCAGACAAATTACAAAGATTTCTTTAGTCTCCTTTATCATGGAAAAAAATACTCAGAAGCTTTTCCTGAATATTTATATTCACACAGAGGGTACTGGAATCTGATATCCTGAAGTGGAGATCTGTTTTATTTCATTTTCCTCTTTTTGTTGTGGGAAAGGTTTCTCTGGTATCTGTGACGCTATAGCAGCATTGCCTACCTCCACTTGGGCTGGCTGACACTGCAGGGTGTGTTCCTGTCTGTAGGTACTCTCCATCATGTTCCTGACGCAGGAGCTGTAACAGCACTTGCTGTGCCCACCAGCCCCTCTGGATGTGTTGCAGTCAGTCACATGTGCCCCACTGATGAATCCCTGTGGCTGCTGTACTATTTTTTTATCATCTTGCTATCTGCTTTCTGAGCTCCCCTTGATTTTCCACCATAAGGTACAGATGTATGCATCATTTTCTTGTACTGTTCCAGAAGCCTTCATTCATTTCTTGGCCCCTGTTTCACCTAGGCCATTTTATGCAGTGTTTGTATGATTTTGGCAAAATGCCACTCTGTCTGCAGGGCAGGGGTTTTCTGCCATACTTAGAAATAATTTTGGGAGGCAGAAAAAGACATCTAAGATTTCAAGTTTAATTTAAATGTCTTTCTAGTTAATAAAACAGTAACTTCAAGGTACTGGTCCTGATCTCTGTGAGTACTTCTAACTCATAGGCTCATTTGTCCTTTATTCCACTACTGGAGTAACTTACAAATGGCTTCACCATTTCGGTTTTCTCATGTAAATCACATTGCACAAGAACCCGTAGGCAGGCTACACAGGTCTCTGCTACAGGCAAAACCAGTTGTACTTCAAAATCAGGAACACTGCTACTCATAGCCTAACTACTATTTGAAAGCCTAAAGGACCCTAAAAGATTTAATTCCAGGCTCACTGGATGGCAGAGTGAGAAAACAATTTCTCTAGAGCATTACCTCTCCTACTTCCTAAGTGAAACATATTATATATATTATGTATATGATATACATACATATTTAACCCCTTGAAGGGAAGCAAGATGGAGAAAACTGAGTCAGTTTGTAGCATCGTACCTTTTCAACATTTATTACAGGCATCACTTGCCTGCTCTTAAGAGCTGCTGTTGCCATGTTTATAGTCTTGAAGTGTTTCTGTCATGATTTTATGTTATACTCTAACTTAATAATGAATGATATTTTTCACTTAAGATTAGCAATGAATGTGTTCTTACCAGTTACCTAATAACCAGTTGTACTCTTCTAATGTGTCTCTCTGCTGATGAACATGATTTATGAAAAACAGAATCTAACTTTGTGCCCGTTTAAAATTTTCTAAGCTTTTCTATGGCCTACAGTCAGTCTTTGTTTTCCAGTGTGGCCTTTTTTTCCTATTGGTGATTTTTTTTTTAATAATGATTATTCATTTGATTAAATTGAAGATTATTATTTTATTTTCTTCCTAAAATTTTAGCTAATCAGATAGGCTGTAACTTCTGGCTTTTATGCCTAATTAAAGATCTTTACTTTGAAAGACTTTAAACTACCATACATGACTGCTTCCCATTCTCTTCCTAATCATGTCCTCATGGCTAGGCTTTGCGAACGAAGATTTGGGAAGGACTCTAACCACATTTGATACAAGCGTGCTGGTGGCTAAAAAGGTCAATGCGAGATAGACAGGTCCAGTTGCAAAAGGCACAGCAGAAAGACTCCTTAGATGGTATCGGCAAGACATGATTCTTTTTGTGTTGTCTTTTATCCTCGAGAGTGATCCTACGTGCACTCTCATGCAGCAGCATTATAGATGGTGTGTCTCCAGACCTCCCAGTTGGAGGCCAGAGTAGACCAGTGGTGATGATCAATATGGCCAAGGCTGAGATGTTGTTTCAGGGAGTCCTTGTATCTTCTCTTTGGGGCTCCTCTCTTGCGGCAGCCAGTGGTAAATTCACCATAAAGCAAGATCTTAGGGAGGCAGTGGTCCTTCATCCTGGAGATGTGCCCTGCCCAGCACAGCTGTGTTCTCAGCAACATGGCCTCAATACTCGTAACTGCTGCCTGTTCCAGAACAGCTGTATTGGTCACATAATCTGACCAGTGGATGTTTAGGATTGTACGGAGACAGCATTGATGGAAGCGTTCAAGGAGTCGCAGGTGGTGGCGGTAAATGACTCATGATCTCTTCCTAATAATCCCTTTATAATACTCAATAAGGTTCGTTTCAGCTCATAGTCTTCATCATTGCTTTAGACTTAAAGTCAAGCGTGTGCATGTATCTGAAGAATAAGAATTGCAATGCAAGACATAAGAAGCAGCACCCTGTTAAAGGGCCGCCCCAGCTGTGCCCCATTTTTCACAGCAGTTGTAATCCCAAGGTCATCCATAGGGAATGAGTCTAACACAAAGATAAGGCTAAAGAGTAAGTTTGATTCTCCAGCTACTGTCTTTACTGAAACTGGCTGTGTTGAACACAGAGTGTGAAGCATAAGGCTACCTATGTAGATTTTATGCTCTGCTCTGTGTGCTGCAATAGCACCAGACTGAAATAATTTGGCACAAAGAACTCCAGAATGCAACATTTCTCCTTAGAAAAAAATCAAGAGGAACAAGAATAATTTTCAGTATAGGTTCCAGGAGATGGGCATAACTGACCATGAGCCAGATGACACACAGATTATAGATGTCTTTGAAATGCTGCTGCACTATTCTTCATACCTTTCCCAGTCTGGTGTTCTGAAGTGCATTATTTTTATTTTCTACTTTCTGGTTTTCAGAGATTAAAAGTGTAGCAATTACTGCTATTACAAATTAAAAAAATATTTTGTGCATCTATGTGCTCCACTTGTGCTCCACTTGTGCTGCATTGCTCCTGAAGAAGCATAATTGCCTCTGAATAAGGTCTTATGCAGTGATTTTTTTCCACACACATTCAGGATTCAACCATGCAAAAAATTACTCAAAGTGGTCATATGATTTACGGCTTTTATCTGCCTCCACGAAATGATGATGCCTCATACTAAGCTGTTATCCTTCGTGTTGTGGAGAGAGTGATGCACTTTATCCATAAGAGGGAAGCAACAATATTGATCAATATTGATCTAAAGTAGTGAGTTAACAGAGTAAAATGGCAAATGTGACAGTGGGTTAACAAGATTTGGTGGCAAGGTATGCTTGATTATTTACTGCATAGAGGACAGGGTCAGACAGAACTGTGAGGGAGATCCTCCTGTTGGGTCATGGTGTCTAGAAAATTTCCTCTTGCATACCAAATATCTTCTCAGAGAGGAGTTTAGGTGTGGCTAGATCCAGATGTAGTCTCAAACTTGGTCAACAGTTTATGTCCTAAAAGATTATATGTGCACAATCAATCCTTTGTATCACTCACCTGAGATTTCAAAGGTTAGCATATGGTTAATCACTTACTGAGAATTTGCTGCCACAGGGAATCTCTCAGCCACGAGCAATAATCCTGAGAGATGTTCCTTCAGAAGGGAGATCCTGGCTTTCAGCCAGTGCAGGAGAGCTCAGCAGGCCTATGTGGAGGTCTCTGAAAAGTACATTGAATGTTAGACTCCGACTAAAGTAGGAATTTACTAACATAGCACTAACATAACTTCTCTGAGTTTTGCCAGAAAGACTTGCATTTGCAATTTATACTATGAGGTTTCATTGTATACCAAGTTAAACTACTTTCAGTTGTGCATCTTCAATGAATGCTTTTAGCATGTGTCTGTGAAAGAGCTCACCAGTTGTTAGATCTCTCAGAGGATGATCTTTGAAGAAATTCAGAGGAGACTTGTCAGGGCTAATGCTCGCTTTTCTGTAAGATTCATTCACATTCAGGCAGTTTTACATTGTAGTCTTTGAAACTTCTAATCTCTCTCAGTTGAATAGATTCTCCGTATAGCATTGTACAAAATGCCAGAGTTGAGTTCTTGGACACATAAATAAAAAATTATAGTATTGCAAACCTCTTAACATTAATAGAATTGAGAAATATGCTTCAGTGAACGACAGAGGCACACAGATATTATACCTAATTATCACAATATCACTCTGAATTCCTATTTTGCAGTGCAAAGTGACTGGTGAATAACGTATTTTACATTTTTTTAATACCTAAACAGATCCTTTTTAGTCAAATGGTAAAATACAAAACTAGTAATAATAGAAACCAGGAGGTTTTTTTCTTTTATGTAAGAAGTAATTTAGCCAAACAACTTTAATTTTCCAGTTATAGTGAATCTATAATTTTTTATTGCAAAAGGAAGTGTTTATATGGGACACCAAGACTCCTTTGCAAGAGTGCATTTTTCTTTTTGGTGAATGCAGAGTACTATGAAGTTCTAATAAAATGTGTTTCTAATAAACACCACATATTCCTTTAACAAAATGTCATGATAGTTAAAGTTAGTTGTGCATGGTCTGCTTAGTTTCTTAAGAAAAACAGGATGTCATTTCATTACAGAGAAAGAATTTTATGAGCACTCAATGGTCACTGCAGTTACATATTTGACAGAAAGTCCAATTCTGTTGTTCTCACATGAAAATCACCATTTTGATCTCAGTAATGAGATGGAGCAGTCTGTTATTGTGGGTCTTTCTGAAATTGTTCCTCTGCTGCTCCTAGGGTGTAGAAACTCTAAATGCTTGGTATTAAAATTATCTGGATAGGTCAGGGAATAGTTTATTTTTCAGTATTTGTCTAGCTTCTGAATAAAGTTGCAAATCTTGCTCTGGCTCTTGTTGATGCTCAATGTTAGTTTCTTGTACTGTGCTGAAGTTGCAAAGACACTGTTTGTTTTAAAGTTCCATGTAGAGGTATACGGTCCAATAAAAGGACATGTTATTTCAGGCAACAAAAAAGGGACCTTCTTCCCTTTTGATGGGAATGATTTCACAGATTTAATTTTTCTTTCCTCTCTCCCATTACTTTCTCAGCTTTGACTGTGACTTTCAGCTGGAAGATTGCATCCTAACCTTAATTCTTTAATAAGTGTAAAAATCAGAGCCTCTCACTGACTCTAGTGCAAGTGAGAAACCCTAGTTTTGGGGTATTCAACAACAGAATAGATGATGTGAAACATCATCGCTGTAAATCTGTTTGCAAAAGCAGAATCTGGAAGGATTTTTCTGGCGATATGGTTACATAAGAATGTATGGGAATGGGCAGGAATAGTCTCTAGAAATTTTTCCATGTTTTCTTGATACCCTTCCTAGGTAAATGTAAATTTATGGATGCTGTTGCTTATGAACTTGCTCCCCCATTGTTTTAAATCAGCTAATCATATTTGTATCATACTTTGCTTATCCAGTTACAATGGGTCATTGTGGAAGGTGCTTAATACTGAGAGCTAGATTGTCAGACCCCTGAGTCCAGTGGAGGCAGGGTAAGTTAAGTACCTGAAAGGCCACCCTGTCAATCTTTCCTTCAGGTATTCAGGTGGGTTTTGTGACACTGTCAAACAAACATGAGCTTTCGGTGGGGGAAAATAATTTTTTGTCTTTGATGTACCATTATGTAAAAGACAAATAATTTACAGTAAGGAAAAAAATAACCTTAACAAGTCAGGTTCATTCTCTCTGGTTTGGTTCGTTTGGTTGGTTTTTTTGTTTGGTTGTTTTTGTCTGGTTTTGTCCTGTTTTTCCAACAGGAAAAAAGGCATTTGCCAGTACCTATTTACACACAGCTTTTGGAAGCAAAGAAATAATTTATCTGTTTGTACCTCATTCACTCTTATTTAAGAGTTCTTATTCTAAAGAACTCACAACAGAAAGATAAGAGAAGACAGAGAGGTTGGACTGATTTGCTGGGAATGAAGCATGCAGCAGAATTAGTGTAACTTTTTCATATCAGTATTCATGCTGCAGGGGTAAGCACGGTAAAGGGTTACGTGTTATTAATAAATGTAGAAGTTGCACAATCAATATGTTCATGTCACAGAAAAAGAATGCATTTATATTGAAAATTAAAAATATTTGCATACATGGAGGATCATTTAATATAAATAGATTTAATATTTATGCAAATACACTTCAAATGCTGTTGTTGATATGTGATAAATAACTTTAGTACAAAAACCCTTTTTGTTTTGTAGCCACTCTAAGGAAAAAGAAAGCCTTTCACAATTTTTTTTGTTTCTTCTAAGATTATAGAATGATGACTATGTTAATAAGCCAAGAGCAAACAAAATTAAATGTTTGTCAAAAAAATCCTTTTAGGGAAGATTGTGTACTGTAGCCAAATTCAGACCTTCAGTTTCTGCCTCATGGCAACAAAAAAGGGACAACAGTTTCATGCCTGTGGCTCCTAGAGGAACCTATATTCTTTTCTGCTGGGTAGTCAGGTTCTTTTTTTTCTTTTTTTTTTTTCTTTTTCCCCTATAGTTTCCAGAGGCCAGAGGGTAAACATAAAAATAAAGAATAAAGCAGACTGAAAATTCACTTCTAAGTTAAAGAAAAAAGGAGAATTTCAAACTAGAATAGTTGAGGGGAGCTAAAAATATGAAATATCTGTAAAAGAGCAAGCCAGAGGGCAAAGACCAAGGATAACCATGCTAGGTGGGCATGGAGTAGTGTGTAACCAAGAGATGGATTTTCAAACTGCTCCCATCTCACCAAACTGGGAGGAGAAGATTACTGTTCTGTATTTTAATCCTAGAGGTGTGTGCTGGTTTAAGAGTTAACCAGCAGGGGAAATGAACTCAACTCAAAGGAGAGATTATAAATCAGAATAACAATT
>NW_016690211.1:8272926-8279719 GCF_001604755.1 Lepidothrix coronata
GTGGTTGTCCAGGTTTCCTGAGTGTACGATCTTCTCTGTTTAGCATGGAAGTGTGTCCTGAAAATAGCTGGCTCAGACCACTGCCCTGTGAAATTGCTGGCATCACCTTTGTATCCTGACAGCCTTTGCAATATACTCCTCTTTGCTACAGGGCCTCCCCAGTTCTACTGTCCATGGGTTGTACACAGCAGTATGGATGCACTTTTTTGCAGTCATTATGTCAACTCTGTAACATAGTCTAAATAATATTTAACAAACACAGTAACTCTATTGCAGAAAAATGTTAGATGTGGCTTTTTTTTTTTTACTTTTTTTTTTTGAGTCTGTGTCCAGTGGCCTGTGTGATTTGTGACAGAAACTTTGATCAGGAGTAGGAAAGCATGGCAGTTCACTTGGAGATACAGCCTATGAAAACACATTTCCTCTGCTGTATTTCTGTGGTTTTGATATATTTACGCCCTTTGGGTTTTTACATGCTCTGCTTGTGTATTTTTAGAAGTTCTTTGAATCAGTGTATAGCTCTTCAAAAAAATAATGAGAATAATTTGCCTTTTGGTACCTAGTCAGAATAAAAAGAGTGGTGAAGAAACAAGTATTAAAAGCTACATTTAGACATATATTCCCTACTTAGCTCCACAAAGGTGAATGTTTTCCCTTCAGTTGCTATGAAATTTTGGCCAAGTTTACATTGAGCAGAAACTGAACAATTGCATTCATAGAGAAATGGAACAATTCTTCGGGGTCATAAGCAACACAAGAAATTTTTTGTTTGGTTGTTTTTTTCCGGACAAGACTTATTTTCCCTGAGGTTAACATCAGTGCAGTCTAACAAGTGAAAAAGCACAGATCTTCCGTGTGTTGAAATGTTCAGGTACCTTGAGCGTTACCTCTAAGCATAACTCTACCCCTGCTCTGCAGCTGTTACCTTCTGCTGTAGCTGAGTCTCATTTGAGCACATCTGCACAATTTTCAATCATCAGTACATTCATCCAAAATGAAAGACATAAGGAACACAACACAAAGCATAGATTTTACAGGAGGTCAAATTCTGCAATCTTTGTGATTCAGTAAGGTAGGTTCCTGTATCACCTAGAGAACTCTTTCAGAGTTAATTATCTTATGACAGTTATGCCTATATACAGCAACTTTCATCTGTTTTTATGTTTAATGAAATGATTGAAAGCAATACCTGAAGAGGGGACTAAAGATGTTTCTTTTGCTCCTCTTTTGTGCTTATAAGGAATTCACAAGCAAAAAAGCAATATACTTTAACTCTATGTGTCTGCATTTATGCAGTACTTACAATCAGAATACCTTTATTGGTCTGGGAAATATTTGTAGAAGCAACTGTAATTATGGAGTCGAGAGAAAATATTAATGCAATCAGACTGCTAGTCTTGTGGCTCCATCATGTCCATAATCCTTGTATCATGTTGGTATTGAGGCTA
The DNA here is from genome assembly GCF_001604755.1 of Lepidothrix coronata. Lineage (NCBI taxonomy): Eukaryota > Metazoa > Chordata > Aves > Passeriformes > Pipridae > Lepidothrix > Lepidothrix coronata. Next base: position 8,274,375 of record NW_016690211.1, read on the forward strand.
ATGAGAGTTAGGCGTCGGAAATGGCATGGAGAGCCCTCTCTTGCAAGGTGAGGTTTGTTATACCAGCCGTCCCAACCCTGTGCTTTTGCCCTCACTTTTGATTGTGATCAGGGATTCAGAAAGTAAATGTATGAGGTTTCAATATATAAAGGAAATGTTTGACCTGTGTATTTTTGCAGAAAACATATTAACAGAAGAAAAGGAATGATCCATAAAAAAATTGTAGCAGTTTGGAGAGAGACCATAGCAAATGACACTTAGGGGAGGAAAGAAACAGACAAGCCATGGTGTAACCAAATTCATAATATTCAGTCACATCCAAAGGAAGTATATTGGAAAGAAAGATTTTTTTTTTTCTAGTATGGATAGACCTTATAGTATTAAATGAAGTGTGAAAACTCCAGAATTCATTGAAACAGAGAAAACCTTATGGCTGCATGTTAGGGATTCAAATCCTTTCTGGTGTGGAGAGCAGCACAGGTAAGGCACATGGTGACTGAAGATGTAGCACATGGGTGTAATCAGGAGATGCAGTGATATATAATGTGGAACAGGCATAAGTAATGGTAAGAAGAAGAAATAAACAGCTGTAATAAACACGAGGGTCCATTGGATGTCTCCGTTGTTCTGTTTCAATGAAACAGATTCTCTGTCTCACAGATTCAGCATGGTAATTCTGGGATATGGATTTAGGATGTTCAGAGTTCTCAGCAAATATCTTATTTTATGGGACAATGCCAGTGAACACTACACTGAAAACTGTCCAAATGGCTGCTATAGGATTTTCAGTTTTGGTCAGTGAGATGTTAGGATCCTGGGTGCCCATCAGACCTCAATGATTCTGGTTAATAAGTATAATAATAATGTTAGAATTTAATTAAAACTAAAGGTTGGTAATTTTCTAAAGAAATGTTATCTTGTAGTGAAAAAAATATTTGATTAAAAAAAGGTCTCAGCTGTTTAACTAATCTGAAATATTTGTTCTCAAGAGCCTGGTTTCCAGTGAATAAGTTGTTTATGCAAAAAAAAAAAAAAGTTTGGTCAGTTTCCCAAATACAGAACTCCAGAGGGATTTTCTAGTGTGTTTCAGGGAAGTATTTGAGAGAAAATCAGAAATTCATCTGCCATAGGGTTTAGCTGATGCTTCTGCCAGAAATACCCGTGAATAAGTTTTTCTTTTGCCTTAGTACTATGAAGAGGATACATCTTTGATAATGAACTAGTGAGGTGGACTGCTCTGGCTGAGGGAAGAACAGCCACTGCTGCGTGTATCTTTGCTGCAGAAAAGGCAAGAGGAGAAGGGAGTAAAAATCAAGTTTAATTTATCTAGGCTATGTTAGAAATTGGATCTTCGGTTTGTAATCCTATGTCGTTGCTTATTTTTATAGTTTCACTGATATATTTTCTATTCTAAGTGCAGTTCGTAGTAGTCTCTGCTTCTGTATGTTTTAGAAGGAAGCATCAGAGCTGTTTCAAATAGGAACTTGCTGTAAACCCTTGGGACTTATTTCAGAAAGACTCTCTTGCTGTGTGAGGTGGGAACAGTTGGAAGTTGGGAGTCACTCATTTGGAAGTTGCACCTGTGGGATGCGCTCTAACCCTTCCTTTGATTTGTCCCCCTCCTAGATTTATTTTTCATCCTCAAGGCACATTGAAATACTACAGGTACAAACAAGCATTTGAGAACCTGCAAAGATGAGAGAAAGAGAAAAATTCTCATAATATGTGTGAGAGCAGCGTAAGTTGGGTTGCACTTTATTTTATAGATGAACACTGTATTTTTAATGAAATTTAAATGGCCCAGAGCTTAAAATAGGTGTCTGATCTATTACAGTAAAATAAAATCAGTAATCCTTTTGAAAGACTTGCATCTAATTTGCAATTTGCTTCATCTGTAGCTCTTCCTTCCATTTCTTTTCTTTTAAACAAGAGTTCCATTTGTTTTTTTAAACAAAAGACTTTTTTCCACATTTGGGGGGAACTAAAAAATTAAAGAGAGAACCGAGCAATTCTAATCCCCTTTTGTCAATTTGTTCTCATTATAGAGAGGGAACTGCTTTTGAACCTCATAAAATGTTTATCCAGTAGCTTTACAATTGATGCAAATGATGTGCTTGGAGCCTGAAATCATTAGCCTGGCCTGGGTAAGCAACACTGTGGTAAGCATATATATTTGAACAACACTGAATTACAGAAACATCAACAACAAAACAATTAAAAGCTTGTGGGTGGCAATTTATTGAAAGCAAATTTAACTGTAATTTCTGTAGCAGAAAAGCATATAAGGAATATTTTGCAGCACTTCTATTACTCTCACATCCATGGCAGCCTGTTTAAAGAGACTTGGGGGATTTGAATCCTATTGAAATTAAAGAGGAATTGTCAGTTTAAGAGTCTACTTGAAAATCTCAGTATTCTTTAACAGATACCAAAATCCAGAAGGAAATTACTAGAGGGAAAATGCTTACCTTTTTTGAGAAAGAAGAGAGTTTGCAGAAGACACTGCTCTAAATAATTAATCTGTCTCTCTTCTTTGTCAGTAATTTCTTCCCTAAGAAATGTCAACTTTGTCAACTAAGTGGGAGTTCTTGTTAAGTAGCTGATAGTTTTAAAATATAAAGAGGATTCATAACAGTGTTCAGCATGTCAGCCCTGTGCTATATGTGTAACTGCTGACAGTGCCAACTCCAAAGGACAGAATTTGTTCAGGCAGTGGCTTCATGTAACCTCTAGAAAGAGCTGCAAGTTCTTCTGAAACCACTGATCTTTTGATTAGAAAAATGTCTCTGTACAGGCTGGGTGCTTAGCTATAAATCAAAATAACTTTAAAAACCCAACCGAACTCCAAAAAACCACCAAAAGTAGACTACAAAAAAAATTATAGATTGTAAATATAGCAATAGATTTGCAATTATAGATTGTAAATTAAGGTGGCTAGGTTCTTGAAGCCATCCACTGTATGGTTTTGATAGAGAAATAAAAGGTAGGTTATATTCTACTTGCAAGCCATTCACTGTTTTTTTCAAAAACTTGTAAAGAAAGGGTAGGACTGCCATGCTTCCATTAAGAAATCTGGGCAGAAAAGTAAGTGTAAGCCACTGTACATTCAAGAGTCTAAGTCAAATGCATCCTGAACCTTCCTAGAAATGAGCAGTAGGTGTGTGACCTTGTACTGTGTCCTTTTTTCTTTCTCACAGACTTTCTGTTAGGAAGGTTCTTATGCCCGATTTTACTCCAGTAGAAACCAGAGAAATGTAAATGCATTCTGCCTTCTGCAGTAGCCTCTGTTGTCAGGCTTTATGCAGCTCACAGCACAGGGAGGTATTTGGAGGAACCAAAATGAGAGATAAACCAAGCTCTAAATTTAAACATTAAGATGATGTATCAGTGGGCACTACTACCACCCTTCCAACCAGTCAAGTAGTTTTTGATGTATTTTCCTTTCACCTTTTATTGCCCATATTTTTGATCATGTGAACTAAATAACTCCAAGTCCAGACAGACTGCAGTCACTTAAAGTGTTTCCAACAATTAACATAGATTTTGTGGGATTTAAGTTAATTTCCTGTGCTTAAAATTGTTCACACTAACAGAGCCTTGGAAGAGTTTTATAAGAACCTTTTAAGAGCACTCGATATACTGTTGCCTGTTTGTCTCTGTACATCTCTTCTAACAACTAAATACATTTCTATAACCCTCTGAGAAAGAGAAAACTGTTTTTACTGAAATTCTGAGGGCAAGTAGAGATAAAACAACATCCAGTTTTCTTGTCTTATCTGGATATAAGTCTTTAGCAACACAGGATAGAATAGTTTGCGCTTCCTATTATTTCTGTGGATGAAGTTAGACTTTTGTCTATAAAGTACCACACAGTTGCCATAACAGGAAAGCACTAATTATAAAGGTAATATACATTTCAAAGGAGGTATGGATTACAGCCAGTTGTCTTAACAAGCACAGAGAGACAGAAAATCCTCTAATGCTGAAACAACACTGCTGATTCAATACTGAATAAAGACGAGATGAATAGGAAATTTGCATATGAACTCTATTTGAGAAGGTAGATGAACAAATTTCTACTTTACATTGCAAATAATTTTTTAATAAAATAAAGAAGTAGTGGATTTCATAATGCATATGAACTCCAAAATGTCATTGTAACATGGAGAAATAAGTGAATGATGCTGAGAGAGAAGATGAAAGAGAAATATTACCATAACTTATTGTCTAAATAATGATTTTTAATCTTCCCCTTCAAAGCCATCAGAACTTCTCATAAGGACCCAGAGGGCATGTTGTCTTCATTTCCAAGCTGCCATCAAATCTGTGTCTTTCTCTCAGTGTCTTTCTCCCAGATATTTCAGGAAATATATCTGATATATCAGATATATCAGAAAAAGAAATTATTTCTTTCTAGCTGTTTGGGTGGCTTTTTTGTTTTTGTTTTTTTGGTCCGAGGTGAAATCAATCACTTTGTTTAGTCTGTGGAACTTCACTGATGGCAGACCAGACCTGTGCTTTTGCTTCCAAATACGAACCTTGTATTGCTTGGTTGTGGTGGTTACCATGGAAATAGTGTTATGCGACATCTCCTTTTCTTTTCATGGCAGAGTTAAAACCCAGGTTTCTGGAGTTCAGAAAGAGAAAAAATTGACATAGAATAGTTGGATAATAGTGGATAACTGTGTTAAGTAGCTGGGGGTTTATTCTGCCAGAGGTTTGTTTTTTTTTTTCAACAGAAAACAACTCATTTCTCTGGGAGCTGGAGTTCTTCATCTTGAAAATTAAAACTATGATTTGTTGCCATATGGCCTGAAGTCTTACAGCAGTAAGAAGTGACACTTTCAGACGTGTCAGTGGAGTTTATCTCAGTACTATGTATCACTGAAGAGTCTTAAGTTTTATCTGTTTGCTAGAGGTTTTTGTTAGGCCATGGAGGGTACCATGCTGCAGCCAGACTGTGTGGTTTCCAGGAACTCATCTTTCATCCTGCTCAGAGGTCAAGTAGAACAATGCTTCCCTGTACACACAATCCACTATACACTTCTATATAAAAATCTATATTTATGTATCTACAAGGTAAACCCTAGTATTTCCAAGTAGAATAGACTGACTTAACAATGTGAGGGTAAATGCTGTCCGTAGTGGAACCTGTAAGGTTATTTGGTCATTTAAGGTTTGAGCAGACATATGATGTCTCTAGAGTACTCTGGCTGGATGAATTTCCCCAGTTTCAGAAAAACATTTCTTTCTTTCTTTGTTTCTTTTTCTTTGTTTCTTTGTTTCTTTGTTTCTTTCTTTCTTTCTTTCTTTCTTTCTTTCTTTCTTTCTTTCTTTCTTTCTTT
>NW_016690211.1:8279750-8441196 GCF_001604755.1 Lepidothrix coronata
TCTTTCTTTCTTTCTCTCTCTTTTTCCTTCTTTCTTTCTCTCTCTCTCTTTTTCCTTCTTTCTTTCTCTCTTTCTCTTTCTTTCTGTTTCTTTCTTTCTCTCTTTCTTTCTCTCTTTCTTTCTCTCTTTCTTTCTTTCTTTTTCTTCCTTCATTTCTTTCTTTCTTCCTTTCTTTCTTCCTTCCTTTCTTCCTTCTTTCCCTCCTTCCTTTCTTTCTCACTTTCTTTCCCTGTCTCTGTTGAATAATGTTTGTTTATTTACCTGTTTTCATATTAATTCTCCCTTCAGTTATAATCTCTGTTGCAGATTTTATACTAAACTCCACTGTTAGAAGCAAAATGAGAGGAAGTTGGATGTTTTTTGCCTTTTTCATCCTTGTTTTGCAGCACTACGTTTCTTTCACCCATGTCCAAAATCAGGCAGCTGCTCCTGATGCACCAGCTAAGTCATCTCTGAAATTATGGTGTTGTGATTTGAACTGTATCACTTACTCTCCTAGTTGCTTCAAGACATGCCAAATGACAAGAAACTGAAGTCTGAAGACTCTATAGCTGAGGAAAATGATTTTCTAATTAAGTATACATTTTCATTATTGTTGGGAAAAAAGAGATCTGGAAAGTAAGGAAGACAGTGCTCCACAAGGTAGGATGCAGGAGACTGAACCATCTATGTCTGCCTTAACTTGAATTAAGCAGGAAGGGAGAGGGATGATTTTTAGTGCTCTGGCTATGCTAGCTTGAACAATATTTTTTCATTGACATGTGAATAACACTGCTATCTAAGGTGCTTTGAAATACAGTTGGCCATTGTGGTGACACTTTCTGAAGGCCTAGGAGACAAATGGGAACTAGACACGGAGTTTTCTGTACATTTAAAAAACCCAAACTATTCTTATTATGATTCAGTTGAACTCTAGATCTTAACTTGATTATGCAGTCAAAATCATGAGTTTGCAATGCATGAACACACTCTAAAATACGCAAATGCCAAAATTCTGAATAGATCTGTTCTGCTATGCTGGATGACCCCATATAGCAATAAACATTCTGTGCATTTTGTTCAAACATTCATGATGGTTACTTGGGAAAGCAAATGTTTCTTCTTCTCCCCCAGCTTTATATGCTGAGCACAATGCCATAGGGGATGGAATATTCTTGTGGTCAGTTGGTGCCAGTTGTCTCAGCTGTGTCCCCTCCCAACTCCTTCTGCCCCTCAGCATCCTCGCTGGTGGGGTGGGGTGGGGTGAGGAGCAGAAAAAGCCTTGACCCTGTATAAGCACTGCTCAGAAACAACTAAAACATCCCTGTATTATCAATGCTGTTTTGGTCACAAATCCAAAATAGAATGCCATAAAAACTACTATGAAGAAAAAGAACTCTATCCCAGGCCAAATTCATGCAGCCAGATAAGCCAGACTCTCTGGTTTCAGATGCTCAGAACTAAAACTGAAACCATCTGTCAGAGACTGAAATGGTAAATGATTTTTGCATTCCAGGAGTTTGCAGGCTTTGACTTTTGCATTATACCTCAGATGGGCAGTTGGGCTCATCCCTCCAGTGCTAAGCCCTAAAAAGGCAAACAACTCCTCGTCCCACTTTTTTTGGGCATTAATGGCCAGTCTTCGCGAGCGAAGATTTGGGAAAGGTCATTAACCCTTCGAGCCTGCGCAGTGGATTTTTTAGGTGAGACCCAGCGTGCGCTGAACTGAGCCCACCCTTTAATCCTGAGGTTCGTCTGCTGGGGCCGAGCAAGCTTGGACAGTGGCAGTGAGGGTCTCAGGACGTAGGTTTGTTTAGAGTGACCTTCTCTTAGATGGATTGCCTCACAGGGCTGACGAGCTCCATCTGCCCGGGGGGCTGGGAATCGAACCCGGGTCACAGCGGTGAGAGTCCTGCACCCTAACCACTAGACCACCAGAGGCCCCTCCTCGTCCCAGGGAGGTGCAAAAGCATGCCGAGGGTATATAAACTGGCTGGTGACTTTGAGAATTTGGGGTTCTCCTTCTCCCCCACCACCTGCGAATCAAGACCATCGCTCTCAAGCATCGCTGGATCCAGTGGGCGGTGACTATATCCATTTCTTTTGCACTCTCAGCTTCTCTTTTCCCTTACTCTCATCCTGTTTTTTCTCTCCCCTAAGCAGTTTCTCCCCCACCAAAGGTTATCTCTATGTTGCATTGTAATATGACAACACCCAAAACGCTAACATACCTGTTGATACAGAATTGTTAAAATAAACTTTATTTTCAGACACCGATTATTTAGTGTCATTTCACTTTAATCCACCCCAAGGGAATTATTGATAAAAACCTGAGTTACCCCCCCCTCCCCTTTTCCTGGGGCGGGTCGTAACACCATCCCTACAAGTGACTGATTTAGACCTTAATGGCAGTGCTATTACAAGGCAAATTTAAAGCTAATGAAATTGCAGCACTAAGGAGCAGAAAATCATTAAATTCACAAGAGCTCCAAAAAATCTAAATTTTTATGGCTACTAAAAAAAAATAGAGAAAAAAAAAATCAGTCCTTGAATGACCCAGGGTTCAGTATTTCTTCAAGAGAAGAGCATCATATCTTTATGGAACAATGTGCTTTTGAAGAACTCAGAAACAGGTCTTCTTTATCATAAAAACATAATGTGCAAATACTTAGATCACTCTAGTTAGTATTCATTTCTAAGACACATTCCCATGCATTTCTGTATTAAGGCAAAAAATAATCTTGATATCATCTAGCAAATGTTTTGTTGCAATATTCAAATATGCCTTAGAAATACAGAAAAAAAATTATGAAGCAGGTTTAATTAAAAAAAAAGAAGAGGAAGAAGAAAGAATACTATATGCAATAGAACTGCAGATTCCTAAGAACCTGACCTTCTTGGAAATAAAGAAATGATTCCTTAAATAGGAACACTTTGGTGAAATCTCTGAAAGAAACAGTTGCATGATAAAAGCATCCTCTGTTTGTGTTTACCTCTGTCCTTGGGTCTGATTTTTAGAACTATCGAATACCTCTAGTGAAATCTGGTAGGTGCAGTTCAATTTACTTGAACTTGCAGATGATCTGAGAATTCAGAACTGCAGGGTATAGTTGTTCCTGTTGATTATGATTTGAAAAAAAAGAGAATAGCCTAAAGTTTCACAGAGTGATATAGATTTGCTGTAGAACTAAAAGAGTGGAAAACTCTAAAAGGATTTAGTAGATACCAGTATTACCCAAGACCTTTAACTCTTCAAGTTATTCTTTTTCTATTTCTTTCCAATTCAGATTTTGCTATTATGTAAACTAGATTTTCAGGAATTACATAATAACTCTTCAATTTCAGTTGTAAAAAGGCTCATTGATTTTTACAAACTCAGTCTGAGTCTTGATTTTTATTCAAAGGATAAGAATTATCAAGAGTCTTCGTGTGATTTCTTTGCTCGCTTGCAAAGCTGTGGACTTACGAAAAGTAATGTATTTCAACTAAATTATTCATTAAGTCAATATCTCTCTTCAATGCACTAATCACTAACTTTCTGACAAGGGGCTAGTTGCCACCAAAGAACTATTAAAAAACAAAAAATCAGGCCTTGTGGTAAGAAGGTTTTTGTTACATTATCTGATGTTTGTTTGACATATCTGGACAAAATTGTGGCATCTCAGGAGTTTATCTTTTAATCTGCAGTTGGCATACCTTCTTTGTTCTGTTTGATGCTAATATCTGTGACCATGGCATAGCTTTTTCATTGATTCTTAGGGAATTTTTTGGCCTATTATAATAAAGTATTGACAGTCATGAATTTTAATTCTAACCAAAGACTCATCATCATGACTAGGCTTCATGAATGAAGATTTGGGGAGGACTCTACTCACGTTTGTTACAAGCGCACTGGTGGCTAAAAAGGCCAATACGAGACAGGCATGACCAGCTGCAAAAGGCACAGCAGAAAGACTCCTAAGGTGATAAATTCTGCAAGACACAATTCTTTCTGTGTTGTCTTTTCTCCTCAAGGGTGATCCTGTGTGCTTTCTCAAAGGAAGCAGCAGCGTTATAGATGGTGTGTCTCCAGACCTCCTGATTGGAGGCCAGAGTAGACCAGTTATGGTGATCAATATGGCCAAGGCTGAGATGTTGTTTCAGGGAGTCCTTGTATCTTTTCTTCAGGGCTCCTCTCATGCAACAGCTCCTGCATCTAAGGACATTGAAATATCTTTTATGTCTAAATGGAATTTCAGCCCATGTATCACTTAGATCCTTTTGATAGTGGTGACGAACAAGTTTTCCTGAGTTTTTCAGGTTTTGCTGTCAGCTAACCAGAAAAGTGAATAGTAAACTCTTTCAGAATGCGTCATTATTTTTCTGCTCTACCCTTTTTTTTTTTTTACTTATTCTTCACACATTATTCATACATAGCCTAATGTCTTGTTTCCTCCTTCAGTTGGCATGAATATTTCCACATCATTAAGGATCTAATAACTGCATCAAGCAGGGATATGTGAAGAAAATAGAAATGAGATAGAATATAAATTGTTTCTGCAACTGTCACAGAGCAGAATGTGAAGAAACTGGCCTGATATGATTGTGAATTTGAGGCAGGAATAGAACAAACTAAACTTACAGAGTCACAGAGTCACAGAATATTCTAAGTTGGAAGGGACTCACAAGGATCATTGTGTCCAACTCAACTTACTTAGTAACCTTGCTGAAGTATGTCTATGCAGAGGTAAATTATACTCAGTATCCCATCTGGATAATACTGGATATAAACTATCCAGAAATATGACTCCAGATTATAATTTTTAGCCATAATCCATTTTTTAGCCATATTCCATTTAAAGTATATTTTTATCCAAAATATATTCTTGAAAATTCACAATAAGGCTGCAACCCCACGTTTCCTACTCATTTGTATCTATGATCATTTCCCTTTTGCAGTCGTTTCATTTCTCTCTGGCACCAAAATATATGGAACAATTTTCAGAATGCCAGTTTTGCCCTTTCAAAGGAGGAGACAAAAAAGCTCAGTAAAATTTCCTCAGAGCTTCTTTGTCTAGTCATTCAGTTCCTAGAGTGTGTTAAATATTGCATTGCAGTAACTACTCATGTTTGTAACTCAAGTTGTGACAGTATGTGCTCCTGAATATTTTTCATTTGGTTTGAATCTTTTAAAGATATTTTGTGATTGTATTCCTTCTCTGCACAAGAGGAACAAAACCCATTTGCTTTGCATTTCTTTAGGCATGCTTCTGAACTTTGGAAATGTCTATTTCAGGACTCCATAGAAGTGCATTTTTAATTGCTTCTTGTGCTTTACCTTCATATTAGCATTTTAATTTTTCTGATTTTAGACATTTTTAGGCGTTTAGATTTATGGAGAAAAATAAAGACCTATTGAGATAGACCTAAAGTACATATTTCCCAATACTTTTCTGATAAAATGGATCACAGTCAAATTTAACTTTTGAAATAGAATAACTGATAGCTTGTTTCTAGGGAATTGCTTGGTTTTAGATGCAAGTGTAATGCCAACTGACAATTTATGTTCCAAACAAAACCATTTCAGACCTCCAAATTTAGCAGTTAATATCTGTCAAGACAGAGAAAATTAAGACTATGTTTTATGTACCATGATTTTTTAATTTGCTTTTAAATGTATTCAATATGCACTTAATCCCTATTATTAAATCAGTTGCACACCTTACAAAAACCTGTTGATTTTTTCAGGTCTTCACCTGAAATCCTGTGAGCTTCAGGTTTTGTTTTCTGGATTCTTTTATATTGATTAAACTTTTCCATGGAGTTGAAGATATAGAGCTCTATACCAGATGAAAACATTTTGAACATATTAGCAATACTCATGCAAATCGGTTTTGCTTTCTTTTCACCTTGAGTAAATGCATTGCTGCTGCCCATATCCATGACAGCAGCTGGTCTCAAATATTTTTTTCTTGAACCCAAGGGAAAATATAAGCATTCCTTTAATGACAAAATCTGGCCCTTAGTATTTAACTGAGATCACCTGTGGATCTGTGAAGGACCAGTTGTGCTCTTCTGCTGCAGACTCAGAAGTACATGAGTTAGTCTCACTGCAGGCCCCATTAGTTATGTGATATTGAAGAATGTGCTAGATCATCTGGTAAATCCTATCAAAATGAGCTCCAGTCCAAGCAAATACTCCAATAAACAGCCTTTTGTTCTCTTCAGAGCAGAGGCAAAGTATTAGACACTCTCAATAACCAATCTGCATGCTTTTATATGACAGTCAGCAAGCCATCATTTAAAGCTTTAAAAGAAATATATATATATATTTATGTGGAATATACAGCAGTCTTGCATAAAGCTCCATATTACATATTAAGAAATGTGATCTGCATTCATTAATAGTAAGAAAACAGCACTGGACTTTTCATTACAATAAGACTGGAAATCTGATAAATACATTTTAGACCCAGGCTTAGCTAGGAGTCTAGGAAAAAGATGCTGTTTGAATTAGTATATGGTGAAAAGTAAAAAGAATCTCAAAAGATTGTTCATTTCTATGTTTGAAGTTAAAACGTGTGAAGAAAGTAAAAAGAATATAGCTCCTTGACGACTCATTCTGTGGCTGAGAAAAAATCAAACCAAATCTTAAAGCACCTCCTCCTATCCCTTCCTTTATTCCTTGGCTCAAGGAATTTCTGGTTCACCCCCAGTTTCCCTGTCTCCTCCCTCATAGTGGCACCATGGTATGGGCAATGGGGGCTGTGGTCAGTTCGTCACATGTTTTCTTTGCTGCTCCTTCCTCCTCACATGCTTTCCCTGCTTCTACATGGAGTACCTCCTATGGAAGACAGGTCTCCACATAATTCTCTAACATGAGACCTTCCCACGGCCTGCAGTTCTCCATGAACTGCTCCAGTTTGGGTATCTTACATGGAGTGCAGTCCTTCAGTCGCAGGCTGCTCCAGTGTGGGTCCCCCCCAGAGTCACAAGTCCTGCCAGCAAACCTGCTCCAGCATGGGTTCCTCTCTCCATGGGGCCATGGATCTAGCCAGGGTCCTGCTGCAACATGGACTTTCCACAGGGTCACAACCTCCTTCAGGCATCCCCCTGCTCCAGTGTGGGGTCCTCCATAGGCTGCAAGTGGATCTCTGCTCTGCCATGGACGTCTATTGGCTGCATGAGGACAACCTTCTTTGCCATGACCTTCTCCAGCTGCCTGGAGCAGCTCCTCCTCTTCCTTCTTCACTGGCTTTGGTGACTGCACAGTTGTTGCTCTCACATATTCTCAATCCCCTCTCCTGGGTGCAGTTGCAGGTTCTTTTCCCACCCTTCTTAAAAATGGCGTCCCAGAGGCACTGCCACTGTCACCGATGGGTTCTGCCTTGGCCATCTGCAGGAACCGGTTGGAACTCACTCCATTCAACATGGGATCAGCTTCTGGAATCTTCTCACAGAAGTCACTGCCGTAGTCCTTTTGCTACCAAAGGCTTGCCACATAAATCCAATATAATATGTTTACGTACCCTTCAGAGATAAAGAAAAAGAAATATCCTGTTTCTGTGGTGCTTTTTTTAACTGTTGTTGTATGCAAGAGTTACAGCCATATCTAATGTTGAAGGGATAAAGTGGTATCCTGTAGTCTGGTATTCAGGCTTAGTCACCCAGTTGTACCAAGGAATTACTCAGATGAAGCACACAGATGCAGAGATGGCATTTCAGAAGGAATTTATTAAATTCAGGAGAAGGTTTCATAGGAGTGAAGCATATCATTTGATCTTTGATTGAAGCTGAAGTCACTGAGCTGTAGATGAACAAAAGAGAGAGATAATAGTGTTTAATGGGAGACTTGAAATAGTTTGGAAATTAACTCTTTAAATTATGTTTTGATTTGTAGATTATAGTTACATTATAATTTAAATACTCATAATATAATGATCATGGCAGAAGGTGATCCAGTTGCACATGTTTTCTGACAACACCCAAAACCAACCTGTTTTCGGACAGTGGCATTAAAACCTGGAACTTCTCCTCCTATTCTCCATCACGTCTCACTTGTTTATCAGGATAGTTTGCTTTGAATCAGAAGTGAACACTGAGATAAAATGGTGTGCTTAGGAGTACTTTTTAGTCAGCTTCAGGCAGTTCAAAGCCACTAATAAAAAAAAAAGAGCAGTCTAGAAAAAAATACACATAGTTTCCACATGAAAGAAGAACAGATTGCCTGATTTAGGCTCTATTTCGTTCTGTTTGTAAAGCAACTGGAAAGTAATCAGTGAAATGGGAGACAAATTTCAGTCCCACAAGGTCTGCTATTCAACCAGAAAGCAAACACAGGCATGTATGTATTGTGCAATTTTGGTACTCTTTCTTCTGTGTGATCATATTTATGTATTTACTGCCAATCACAAAAACTTCCATTTGCAAGGAGGCTCCTGAAGGAGTGCGTTGTGCTTCATATTATGTAAAATAATATCTGTTGTCATCAGTGAGCATTTTTTTTATTAATCTCAACAGCTCTTCCTGAAACGTATAATTATACTAAAATAAAACACATCAGATGATAATATAATACAATGTGCTACATTATTACAAACTATTCCTGCAAACTTACTGTCTGTGTTGACATGATATCAAACATGACTTTTTTCCCGTCTTTTTAATAATGGGGATTATTTGAAAATCCATGAATCCTGTACATTGCAAATCTAATACCCTGAATTTTTGTACAGTTATTGAGGGTGAGGGTGGCCTATTTTTCAAATTAAGTTCTTTATTGCTGAAATATTTGCCCCCCTCCCCAAAAGTAATGCATTATTATAACAATTTCATTTGATGTTTCACAATCTTATCCATCTTGAAGGAGAACTTCTGAGTTTAAAGGAATAATTTTCAGGAAAATATCTTACCACTAAAAATAGCTCTGCTATCAAAAGAAGCTGGCATTAAATTCACTAAATAAAATTAGCAAGGCCCCAGGACCTTTCAGAGAAATGACTCAAGATAAAATACTCTTATGTGAACAGTCATCAGCAACACAGAGAGAAAAATAAATTTAGAATTCATCATGACTGATGTGCTGTGCCCTGTCTGTATTGAAAAAAAAATCCCAAATTGGCAGCAGCAGCAGCATGTTTTCTGAATAATATGGGATGTACTGGTGTTGCCCGATAGTGCAGAATGACAGAAAAGGACCTTACTAATACATGACTGTAATGTAGCATATTATTTTGTGTCCTGCTGCAGCTGTACTGCAGGTTATTTTCTGTATGTACCTAGAGATTATTCTGTTGATCCTATAAAGCTGCAAAATGGGAGGATAGATTAATAATGTGGTGGAGATTTGATAGCAGTGCACCTCTTGTTTCTTAGAGTACTTCTTAGGAATGTTTATTCTAAATTCCTAATTTTACTCATAAATTATAATTTCACCCATAAATAAATTTCCTTATTTCACATAAATATAATTACTACTGCAGAATGATCTTCACTGGATGACTTCAGAAAAGGCAGGAAATTTCAGCAATGGATAGCTCAAGCTCTAAACTTCTGTTTTGCACAGACATCCTACCACTGAAGTAGACTTTCATGTTAAGAGAAATACTGCTCTTGAACTCAGTACTTAATTTCTTTTAGTTTCTCTTTAGTGGCTATGTGCCTATGGTGGCTATGGTTTAGTATCCACTTAGGACTCTCTCCAGTGTCCTTATCAGGGAAATTCAGGCTCAGATATGTACTAGTATTCTGCTGCAAGCCGTATAGATCTGGACCGTGTTTGTTGTTTGCACAGTCTGGAGCTCAGCTTGGTCCAGTCAGATCTCTGCTAGCTGGAGTAATTTCTGAAAGGAAGTTAAAAAAACCCAAACACTCAAACTAAAACCAGATCAGAAAAATACTACTTTTTAGCAATTAATTCCACATGGTGTTCATACTGCAGTAATTCAGGAACAACAAAAATACAATAGTTCACATCTATAGTAAAATCACTGACTTATCCCTGATTACATTCTGAAATGTAAAAATATAAATAGTAATATTTAGAAGTGTGTTAATGAATAAATTTTAAGATATTTTAAGTATGCTCTTTGGTACAATCAAACTTTTGTCCATTTTTCTGGCAATGCATTTATTTTTTTACAGTCATTGCAATAATTAGTCTAATTTGGGTGTCATTGAAAAAAAGGAGAAATATTCCCATTAAACGTATTATCATTACAGGTGGACTTTTGTCCAACAAATTTAAAAAGTGGGTTGCAGGTATAAACATGAGGTTACATTAAGAGAAGCAATTAAATTTTTCAAATGTGCAAAGTTTAATAAAACTGACACCAGACAGTAGTGTAACTAAAATTATTCAACAGGTCTGAAAATTTTATTCCCAATATTTTCTACTCGTGTAGAGATAAATATAGCAACGAACGCTTGCAGCAATTTTTTTTCCCAAGCTATCCAGCTGTGTTATTTTGGTGTAGCCTGATAGAGATACACAAGAGGCTTGTAATGTTTATTGATGGTAAATGGATTCCTGCTGCTCACTCTAGGTATTTGGACTTTCACTGCTGGTCTGCAAAGGTTCAAGGCACAGTATGTGATGCTATAAACTTGTGGAGGAAATTCTGTTGGAGGTATCTAGCAAAAACCATGCTCCAAAGAGGGTGAAATTCAGCCTTACTAGGTAGCTCAGGGTGGTGGTGGCTCAGTCTCCTTAAGCATAGCAGCCTTGTGAATGAACAGATGGAAACCACATCTTTTGAGGGAACAGTAACATTAGCCTAAACCAGATTTCCATGAATAAACGTTTTCCTCTGTGTTGATGGTGTCCCGTAGATTGTAACAGTTCTTTCCATGCCTAAACGGCAGAGCAACAGGTGGATATTCTCTCTCAGAGCTAAATGTAGATAATGAGACAGCATTGCAGAGAGCCCAGTGTCTTCAGGCATGCAGATATGAGCAGAGCAGACGTTGCCCATATTGATAAGAAAAGAAGAAAGTCCTAATATTTGCCACAAAACTCATTGAAATCTCCTTAATGATTTGAGGATAAATCTCCTAAAAAAGATGTTTTTAACTGAGATAGAATCATATTCAAAACAAGAAGATCAAGTAAACTCTCTTATCAGATAGGAAAAAATAAATTACTTTTCACATATTGAAAGCTTTGATACTTCAGTGATGTTTTTATTTGAAAATTACTTCTCTCATTTTGCGTAGAACGCAATTTTCATCACAGTAGCTTGTAAAATTGCTGGAAAATTATCATTTTCCCTTTTAAGTTGTCACTTTTCCCAAAAGAGTTTAATTAGCTGTTTGATCCAGTCATTCATTCTCACCTCTAGTGTGTCAATTCAAAACTCTTAACCTATCTTTATATCAGCTATAAGCTCTGGGAAGGAACAAATACACGTCAATATATGAAGTTGTTTTGGCAGTGCAGGTAGAGCAAGCCCTAGTCCTTGAATTTTGCAGAGAAAAAGGAACTTCATGTGTGATAAGAAAGAGTAATGTTCTGTGTAGTCTTGTAATGCACAATTCTGAACTATTTTCTCCCGGCTCAGTAGTTGTGCAGATTTGTTCCTAGCTTCAACTAGATAAGGGTTTAATAACATTTATCTAGAATAACCATGTCTAAGAAAAAAGAGAGTGCTTTTGTGCGATAGCTCCCTATATTGTTAAGTAAAAATGCCTGTTCTGAAACAGAGAACTCAAAGACTGCCTGGAAAGCCTGCATCCCTAGGGAATAGAGGGGAAAACTAACCTTTCTGATTCTGAGCACACTCAGCTTCCAGGGGTGATCTGGGTATGAAGAGCACACTCAGACCTCCTCAGCCTCATCCGGAGTTATGTGAGATTCTTCAGAACTATGCACTGATACGGGAACCTGCCTCCTTGTGTTAGTAGATGCTCTGCTTTCCAAACTTATCAAGTAAAAGGGTGAACAGTTCATCTCCTTGTGTCTTTCTCATTTTGTGTATTTACTTTTCCATACCTGTGATATGCATGATGTTTTTTCTTGTGCTTTCAGTTACTGTAGACTCCAGTAGGTTACAACAGGGCCCTCTGAGACCCTCACTGGGTTCACATATAGAGTTCATAGCTTTAGAGCAGCACAGTTACACTCCCCGTGCCCTGCCTTACTGCAAGTTATGGTCCTTGGAAATCCCTATTCATCTGGAAGCTCTGTTGAATCTCAGCTATTACTTTGTAGATGAAGGGAAGGGGGAAAATGTCTTTTTACTCTTGATCAGTTTAGCAGCAGGAGGGGAGTCTGCCTTTGTTCCTCTTTCTGCTGCCTAAGCAGTCAGAGGCTTTCAGCAGGGAAGGTAAGACAGGGAGTGAGATTTTTATAACAGGATCTGAGAGGTGTCTCTCAAAACTTCTCTCCTAAGTGAAAAGACTCCTACTGTTTTGTACTGCACTGTTTTGCCACAGGATTTCTCCTGTAGCCTTTAAGCAGAACTGAGATGCACTGCAGGATCAGAGCTTGAATCTTCTTATTTAAATTCCTTTTTTTGGATTTCAATACATATTTGGTCCCAAATGTGAAGTCTGTTGGCCCTTGCAACTAGTACCATTTGCACATCTTAAACTGTCAATGAGTAGTTACTGTGGTGCTGTGCATATTAGAAATTTTGGTAAAAGGTAAGCAGGCAGCCTGCTGCACTGGGCTGTGAAGGATTTTTTGGAGTAGAAGTCACCACCTCCTCAGTGGTGCCACAGATCTATCATGGTGATTAGTGAAGAGACACTGCCTCTTCCAAACCAAAAAGGGACAGTGAAGATCTGATATGACTTCACTGTCAGATTAATGTGCCTACTGTTATCTTACTTCTGTGTGACTATTTTAAATGGAAAATCGAATCATTAAATGATATGGAGTTGTACATATATATGCGCACATATATGCACAAACATGAATATAAATGTTCTGCTGTTAAGACCCTGTGAATTAACTGCATATGCATCACGCAAATACCTATGTAATTTCCCTGTCTATTCTGTCTCTTCTCACACTGTGGAATAAATTTTCACCTGTGTTACATTAACATGTATAAATGGCTGTTCCACTATCTTCCAGCGCTTTGTATGTCAACATACTAATTTAATTTTTCTTTGTTCTATCCACAGAAAACCACAGACTTTCCTGTGTTTGCTCAGCTAGGAAGAGTCCTGTATCAGTTGCTTCTGTTATCTTATCCCCCTTTTTCTACGTTGTTCCTCTTCCTTTTATGGAACAAAATCTTTGTGCAGAAAACTGATTTGGCTCATTTTTGTGACTGAACTTCTGGGCACAACTTTAGTACAAATGCTCCATAACAGTGCTGCAGTGTTTCCTTTCTCTAAAAGTGCTGCTCAGAGAAGCTTGAAGATACCAGAGAAACTTCTTCTAGTGTGGGGCAACTGCAGACTGAATGTGACCATCACCATCTACTAGAATGAGAATATAAAATATTAAGTAGTAACGAGAGCACAAATAGCACTGAATTTGTTTGACATATTTTTTTTAACAATAGGTAAATGATGTTTTCAGTTTATCCTAAGTCAGTTAATTCACAGTTTATATGTTCATTTCACATTCAGTAAGGGGGAAGATATCTAACCTGTTTATCCAAAGTCATACATGTCTGTGTGTCAAGTACAAAAGAACTGATGGCTGGAAGAGAAGGTTTGATTTGCTGTGCATACTTAAGTGAGAGCCTGAAGAAAGTAAGCTATAAGAGGTAGATAGATGACATCACAAGGTTGTAGAAAATGGGAAGAAATTGGGATGATCAAAGTAGTGTTTCAAAAGAGATAAAAGGGCAAATGCTTTCTATGATACAAACACCCATGAAATTCCAATGCTATCTTTGTGTTGTTCAGACAATTAATATCCATTAATAATTTTTAAAGTATGTATTAACTTTGCAGCTTGGACTTTGGAGCTCCCAGACAATGACATTGGTATTGAGTGACTCTGGGCACTCCGCTCTACAGATGCTTTGGACGCTAGCCTCTTCCAATTATCTTTTATAGTTTTTCTGGCAATGTTTTCTTGTTCTGTAGCCATCTTTCTCCATCTTTCTGAATCTACTTTTTCTAATTAAACCACCAATTCATAATGATTTTTACTCTTTCCATCAAATTTGTATGTTTGCTCTGAAAGCTTCATTGGCTTTGGTGATTCATTGAAATTAGGATCTTTTCTGTTAACTGATTTTTTTTTCTGTAGCTTCACTCCAGTAGATGTATGGTCCAGGTTATTGCGCTGCTGGTTGAGGCATAGCATTCATAAACTGAAATCTGTTTCATAGTTTGTGCATAGAATCTTCAAACTATCACAGTATAAAGTAATATAATGCACTTTTTGCTATGTAATCATTGGAGTTTGATAGTCCATTTTTCTTCATGCAAGGCAGGTCTTGTGATATTAATTTTTTATTTTGAAAATTGGAGAAATTGCTTAAGAATAAAATATTGCCCACCAGGTTTACAGAACTGGGAACTGGCAAGGCTATGCGTAAGGTCTCATATGATATTGTAACAAAGAGGGTCTTGAAAACAGATGCAAAAGTTAAATTAGAAAGAATAAGTACACAAGTTAAAAGACAAAATATTTAAAGAGAGCTGTCTAGGGGAGAATTCAAATGGGCATTGCTGGTTATCTATCCTGACTTGTGTCCAGAGAGACTTGAAAGGTGACACCAAGGTGAGAGCCCTTCTAAAGCAGGAAAAGGAACAGGATTAGATGACCAATAAGCTTCATATACTGGAGAGTTGACATGAAGAAGATGAAATTCAGAGAGGATAACTGCAATGTGTAGTACTGAAAGACAAAAAATTAATTTTGCAGGTGTAGAACTGAGAATAACTGGGTAGAGAGGAGTCCAGCAGGAAAGTGTCTCTGGAGGGCCCCATACAACATTATCCTGGAAACCGGGAATCCTTATTTCAAAAAGCTTCCTGAGTTTTGAGGAGCACACTCCAAGAAAAATATGGGCAAACAGGCTGGTTTGGAAAAAAATTGTCGAGAAGGGACATGAAAAAAGCACATGAACACTAGTGACAGAAGACACTTTCCTGTGAAATACAGGGGGATTCGGAAACCTACTCTGCCTGCCTCCTCTGCCCTCGGCTTTTAATCTTACACCTAAAAAAGTAGAATAATCAACCACTGGAAGTCCCGTGACACCTTTTAACTGGAAATACCACAGAAAAGATCTATAGGGGACTGTTTGGCATTGCTTAGAATGAAAGAAGAATCTTTTCAGCCTCAGCTCCTGGGACTGAACAACTCTCCCACCTCTGTGTCCCTCAGCAGCTGCCAAGCCCCTGGGTTGGACACTGTGGAGGAGACCAGGTCTTGCCTCTTCTGTTCTGGAGGAGGCTGCTTTATCTTCTTGGTACTGTTTTCTCCTGTTCTGACATGCTGACCTTTGCTACGGTTTTGGTCACCACAGCAGTATCAGAGGTGTTTGGCTTTGTACATACAAGGGGTGATGAGAAAAAGGACAGGGTTGTTGTGGCAGTAGTGGTGAAGTCGAATAAAACACACTTGCAATTTGTGAGTAGGTAGCAGCTAACAACCCAGATCTAAGACTCCATTTCTTCTTATTTTCTACGAAGGCCAGAAGTTATTGCAGCTTGTGATACTGGATTGCAAAGTCAATAACAGAGCCTGGAATGCAGAGGCTGCTCTTCTGAATATCAACATGGATGGCCAGAGCACCTTTCTTTGTAGAATCTCTGAAGCAAGCTATAAATGAAATGAAAAAAACCTCATCTTTTCTGCCCGTTGGGTAGCACTGTGCTATTTGCTGTGATCTTTAGCTCAAATACACCTAGAAACATCTAGGTAATCACTAGAATTTAAGATTAAACAAGAGGAAGCTTTTCAATATTAATCTCTTTTTCTGAAATTGTTTTCTCTGAGGTTTGCCTGATAGAGGAGGAAAGACATCACTTTTTCTCCTGTTCCTACAGGATATGATATTTTCATGCTCTGTTTCAATAAAATAATTCAAATTATTCCTACAACACAGGACAATTCTGACCACTCTCAAAGGTTTTTAATTTCATTTAATCTTCAAAAATATTTTCAACTGGAATCCTGATCTTGATCTAAAAGTAACAGTAGTCTAGGAAAAGTTAACATGATGTCTCTCACTTGATACTTTTCTCAGAAGAAAGGTTGGCTGAAAAAGAACACCATTTTATGGCACAAGGAGGCTTTCTTCCATGCAGAAAGAGCCAACTTACCTGCTCTCCTACACTGCTGAACAACTACCTCTTCTGGCATGGCTTCTCTCTCAATGAAAGAAAATTTTCACATGAAAAATCCTTGAGAAGCCTTGGTTTTTCAAAAATAATCTCACTTCTGTAACCCAGTGTTCATGTTCAATTTTATAATTTTTATGGTTTTATTGATAGTACCCAGAATGTTTTTGCTTGCTGAATTATCGGCATTTTTTCTGAGCAAGTGTTGAAACTGTTTATTTTTAACTGATATATCCCAGGGATGATAAATTATTTGCTCTGGATAAAGTGAAAATAAGTTATATTCAACGTCTGTTATAGTTTCAAACTTCTTTTAAACAAGAGAGTAATCGGTTCTTTTATTATTTTTGTTTGTTTGTTTGTTTTTTCTCAAGCATGTGCTAATGGACTGCTGAGTGCTTAGCATACTTTAAAATACTTTAGCT
The DNA here is from genome assembly GCF_001604755.1 of Lepidothrix coronata. Classification (NCBI taxonomy): domain Eukaryota; kingdom Metazoa; phylum Chordata; class Aves; order Passeriformes; family Pipridae; genus Lepidothrix; species Lepidothrix coronata. The sequence goes on from NW_016690211.1 coordinate 8,296,391, forward strand.
TTGCCTTATCCTTTACTCTTTATGATTTTGTCAACTAATAACTTTTCTTCATATGGTATTGATTCTGATAGGTTTTAGTTTCCAGAATAAGAACAATAATTCATTGCAGAATGAGTGGAAAAAGAGACTATGGAATTCTTTCAGTGTAAATAAACAAGCAGGAAGGATTGCAGAATTAAGAACAAAAGAACTGTCTGTCTGTGGACAGAGTCATGCAAAATTCTGAGCGCAAGTGTCAAACCAGTTATTGATAAAGATGAGATCAGGATGGCATCCAACAGATGCAGTCAAGTGGTCATAAGAATTTTCTTTATTGCTATTGGTTTCAACTTTTAGTGTGGGAGGAAGTGCAGGATTTTTTTCTAATTTCCTCTAAATACCATTTTTTATTTTTTTGCTTCTTAACTTCTGCAGTGAGTGACAACAGAATTGCTCCATTTGTGATTTTTTTCCACTCTGAATTACATTACCCTCCAATAAATTAAAGGCTGGGGTTTTTGTCATCTTACTCATTGCTTTTCTTGTTGCAGTTGCTTTCCAGTCTCTCAGCAAGGACATAAGCACAAATTCAGTCATTCTCAAGGGGTCAAATTAAAGTCTGTGAACAGTGGGTGGGTGGTTAAAGATGTTTGATTATTGTTTGCTTTATCTAATCAAGGATTTCTGTAGGGATTCAAATTTATTACTCTTCCCTTAATGAGGGAATATTTTTCTCTTCATTTACTACTTTGTTTTTAAAATTCAGGTAAACCTTCCTTATATTCACTCGTGCAGTGTTACACTGGAAATGGTTTGAAATCCCTAGAACATCATTATATCAGTCACTATACCACAACTCAGTACAGAGACTGAATATCAAATCTTGAGCTGGGTTAAGTTTTGGGCTGGTGCTCTGCAGCACTCATGGCCTGTCTGGCGGCTTTTCCCCGCTGGGTCTGATGCTCTCTACTGTCCTCTCCACCAGTGGGGAATCACCCCTCTCTTCCTTAGCTCATCCGCCAAGCACCTCCTTGGACCCTGAGTCTGATCTAGCTTATACCAAACATATATGTATATACAAACGCCCCCTTTCCTGTTTCCTGCCTGTGAGCATTTTGCCTCTTCCTTTGGGATTTCAGGAGGTGGCTCCAGAGGCAAGACAGTTGCTTCAGTACAGTATTTGAAATGATGACCCTTCTGGCTCCAGTTTTCCTGGATCTGATGTGTCTCTACTGGTTGTATGTCCACAGCCTGAACAGACCACTTTCAGGTGGTTAAGAACTGACTATTGTGATTTTCAATCAAATGTTTGATCCAGAAGATTCCCATAGGCCACATAATCTCAACTTCAGTAGCATGATAATGATTTTTTACCCTCATGAACTTATTCTTACCTCACCGTTGATGAATAATTTATATGTTTTTTAAATTGGTTAGAATTTTATAGGACATTATGAAAAGCAGCAATGCTATGAAATAATTTGACAAACTGAGCACAATATACCTCAGATTTGGGAAGTAGGTATCCAGCCCATTTAAATTCTCTCTTGCAATGCTGGCCTTCCTTTCTGTTCTGACATCATTGAACTGTGGCAATGAAACTAAAATTAATTGCATTTTCCCACAGTCTCTATTATCAGCAAAATGGTATAGAAAATTACAGACTGGATAAAGTGATTTTTTTGGGCGTAATCTGATTATTATAACATTCATGGCACTAAGAAAATACACTAACTCTTTTAAGCTATTCTTTTTAATTCTGTATTGCCAGAAAAACAGAACACCGAAATTCTGCTTCTTTTCCTAGTTACTAGAATAATGAGAACTGTGTTTCCGTGGCCCTGTTAGGTAGGATGTGTGTCTTTGATAGAGACACATTTTGCATTCAGATGCCACAGAATGTTCCCAACTAACATTCTTTGAACTGTTGTAGTAACTCATCTGTATTCCATAAAGCAATATTTGTGGCTGGAGAAAGCCTAAATGAATGATAGTGCCTTGGCACTTGTAACTTTACCTTTTGGGAAATTAGAGGCTCTTAAGGGATGCTGGATAAAGTTGGAAAACGCCAACTCTATCTATAAGTGTGCCATCAAATCTGGGGAGATCACTCTGTTTTTGGCAGAATGAAATTTTTGTGCCTTATGTGAAGCATCAAATGTTGTTGTTCCCAGAAGAAGCCAGCAATATCATGTTTGCCTTTGCTGAAGGACAGGTATTCAACAGAGTGGATGAAAGGCTGTGACTTAGTGCTGCACATTACACTGAACACTGTACTCACGGGAGGAAGAAAAAAATAATTGTTTATTTTTGTTTAGTTTCAAAGCATTTTCCTGAGAAGGTAAAAGAGTAGCTAAGGGAAATGAAAAAGTTTTGTTACGCAAGTAGAAACAACTTGGAATCACGAAGCTGGGCTTTGCGACCAAATAATACGTAGAAAATACCAAAAATGCTTTTATTTTCTATGTAAGAAATGTATGTGTCATTGTCTACTGTAAACTTCACGAGTTTGTTGTGTGCTGTTGGGAACTAGGTGAACTATCATCAGACCTTCGTGACGCAGTCATCATCACTTTGTATAAGAAGAACGGAGATAAATCAGACTTTTCAAATTATCGTGGTATTACTCTGCTCTCCATTGCTGGCAAAATCCTGGCAAGAATACTTTTGAATAGACTAATACCTGCTATAGCAGGAGAACTTCTACCTGAAAGCCAGTGTGGTTTCAGAGCCAACAGGAGTACCACAGACATGGTATTTGTTCTCAGACAACTGCAAGAGAAGTGTAGGGAACAGAAAAAAGGACTCTATGTAACCTTTGCTGATCTCACCAAAGCTTTCGATACTGTGAGCAGAAAAGGTCCGTGGCAGATTTTGGAATGTTTAAGATGTCCCCCCAAGTTCCTTAAAATGATCATCTTACTTCATGAGGATCATGAAGTAAGCACGGCCTAGTCAGATATGGCGATGCATTTTTTGAGCCCTTTCTAATAACCAGTGGTGTGAAACAAGGTTGTGTTCTTGCACCAAGCCTACTCACAATCTTTTTCAGCATGATACTCCAAAGGGCCACGGCAGACCTCGATGATCAGGATGGTATCTACCTTCGCAATCTTACCAATCGAAGCCTATTCAACATAAGGTGACTGAAGGCCTTAAATCATCTTGTCCGGGAGCTGCTTTATGCTGACGCCGCTGCCCTCATTGCCAACACAGAAGTAGCTCTGCAGCATTTAACATCCTGCTTTGCAGAGGCTGCTGAGCTTTTTGGGATGGAAGTCAGCTTAAAGAAGACAGAAGTTCTCTATCAACCTGCACCTCAGGAAGTCTTCCATCATCCCCATATCAGCATTGGCAAATCAGAGCTCAGATAAGTCCAGTAGTTTAAGTACCTAGGTAGCCTCATCTCCTCAGATGGTAAGACTGATGAAGAGATAGACAACAGGTTAGCAAAGGCATATAGTGTTTTTGGAAAACTCCATAAAAGAGTTTGGCGAAATAAACACCTGAAGAAAAGTACCAAGATCAGTGTTTACAGAGCCATTGTGCTGTCTACTCTTTTATATGGATCTGAATCATGGGTCATTTACCACCACCACTTGTGAATCCTAGAACACTTCCATCAGGGTTGTCTCCGTACAATCCTAAACATCCACTGGTCAGATTATGTGACTAATACATCTGTTCTAGAACAGGCAGCAGTTAGGAGTATTGAGACCATGTTGCTGAGAACACAGCTGCATTGGGTAGGACATGTCTTCAGGATGAAGGACCACCACCTCCCTAAGATTGTGCTCTATGATGAACTTGCCACTGGCTGCCACAAGAGAGGAGCCCTGAAGAAAAGATACAAGGACTCCCTGAAACAACATCTCAGCCTTGGCCATATCGATCATCATCATTGGTCTGCTCTGGCCTCCAATTGGGAGGTCTGGAGACACACCATCTGTAACGCTTTTGAGAACGCACACAGGATCACTCTTGAGGAGAAAAGACAGTGCAGAAAGAATCACGTCTCACCGATACCACCTAAGGAGTCTTTCTGCTGTACCTTTTGCAACCGGACTTGTCTATCTCGCATTGGCCTATTTAGCCACCAGTGCGCTTGTATCAAATGTGGGTAGAGTCCTTCCCAAATCTTCATTCATGATGATGATGATGATGATGATGATGACCATAAATGCTTTCTGTTTTTTTCAAAACATACAAAAAATAGCTAAATAGACAAGCAAATAAGAAATAAAAATAGGAACCAAAATGCTTTTTTCAAATTCTGACTCCTGTGACTTCTTGTAAAAGGGAGCTCCAGGAGTACTTGAGAAGGATGTGTGGGGTGTGTTGTTTGCAATGCAGAATGTGTTGTTTGCATATGGCTGCATATTCCATAATTTTTTTTTTTCAAATATCAGATACTAAATGGACTGTGGTAACTTCTCTAATGCTGGTACTACCACCATTTTCCACTAGAGCCACCTTTTCCCCATCAGCACTTCAAAATACCTTCAAGTTGCAGCTCCTTTAGCCATGCTTTGGGGGTACAGCAATTAGTATAATGAACAGTTGTTCCTGACAAAGACTGCAGACTGCTAATGTGATATAAAACTGTATTAAATAATGATTGATTTTAATGATATGCTTTAAGAAGCTGAAATATTTAATTTTTCTTTATTACTCTTCAATATTCCCTTGTTATCCTGTTCCATGGAAGTGATTTGCGAGCAATAGAGTGGAACTGGAGTAGTTCTCTAAGTGTAAATATCAGTATTTTTGCCTCTTCTGGAAGTTTGTACTCAGAAACGTTATTTTGTTCTTCCAGACAACTGACTCTTCAGGCAGATGGCCTCCGCATCTCACACCTTGCCTATCAGAATATTTGAAGGATTTAAGAACCAGATGACTCAATGAAATATAACATAGTGCTCTAAAGACGTAACTTCTATTTGATCTGGATCTGAACAGGGTATGCTCTGGTAAGGGGATGCAAAGTGAGATCACTGCTATTGCAGCATGAGACAACATAGTGTCCTGTTACTCAAAGGGAAAGAGTGTGCATATCTCTAGTTTATTGAGTTTGCTTGCTGAAGAGCATGACTGTTGAAATCTGTATAGTGAACAGTGTGGTCAATAGCTGTTCAAGTGCTGTGACAAGATAAGTGAATATTTTTCAAATTCCTATTTCAGCCTTGCAACATCAATCCTTCTGCTTCAGAAAATTAGGATCTTGGTACCTGTAGGGTAAGCATGGTATTGAGCAGTTCACACAAAACAGAGCATTGATGAGGGTTTGCATGCACTGCAAGATTCTCCTACATATATGCAATTCCTTCATAAATGATACAAAAATGGTGGCGAAAACTTTTGCAAACCCTAAGTAATTAATTGCCAAAGTACCCTTGGGAGACAGGAGGAATAAGTCTGGTGAGTTAATCCAGGAGGCTTTATAGTGAGGCAGAATAACTAGCTCAATGGCACATGATATCATCTGTGTCACGATAGCCAGCTTGTGCAAATTTATTCTCTTAGTTTGAATAAAAGAATACCCCCGAAGAAACAGCAATGTGGGGTGAGTACTTGCTAATAAAGTCATGCAACACATACAACAGGAGACCAAACAATCAGAAGAAGGTAGGAATATCTGCTGGTAGAAGGAAAACCTGTGCAAGTGTTTTCATTGTCATCACTGCCTGTGAAGTCAGGCACCACTGCAGCCTCACCTGCATTTTCAGCACCACCGCAACCTTGTAGGCATTTTCATCTCTTTTCATATCCTCACAAAGTAGCATAGCATCACAGGTATATCACTGCTTTCTGGGCTATTGCTGTTAATATCCCTGCCACTGCTGAAGAATTTTTTCAGCTATTTTGGCCTGTTAGAACTTGGACTGGGCAATACAGACCATTTAAAAAAAAAAAAAGGAAGGAAAAACTAAACCCTTTTGATTAAAAAGTCCGAAACAAGTAATAAAATATTTAATTTGAAGTCAAAAAAGTTAAGGTTTTGTCAAACCCCACAGGAGTTTTCTTCTATTCCTCATGAAAGAGCCAAGTGTTTTTGTGTTGCTTAGACACTACCAAAGGCCATAAAGCTACTCTCAGGAGGGTGTTTTGGCTATTCCTGAATGTCTCCAGTTTCTGACTGCTCCAGAGGATGCATTGCCCGGAGTGCCAGGCAGGCAGACATCTAAACCCAGACTGTGCATGTCCTCTGAAACCTGCCTGCTGAGTATCTTCCTTCCTTGAAATCCAGTGTGCCCTGCCCATGCCTGAATGCTTTTCTTAAGACTTCCCTTGAGCTTTGTTTGTGCAGCTCCCTGCAGTCAGGTTTGCTGCAGCCTGTGATTCCCTCTTCCCATGGCTTGCCAGAGAATGGAGCCTCCCCAGTAGGGAAAGTGCCTTTTGGCATTAGTTGGGCAGAAGTTCACATCTCATTGCCCTGAATGAAGCAACTTTTAAAGACCTTGTCCTCGGGTTTTCTGGAAGACTTAGATAAAGACACTGACTCTAATTTGCACACCTCTGGTGCTACAGATTTCATGTGAAATTTGTAAACAAGTTTTTATCACAATAAGGATAATGAAATATTTTAAGCAGATTGCTTAAGAAAAGCCTCTGCCTTAAAAAAATAAATAAAATAAGCGAAAGTATAATCAAATATGCAAATAATGTCTGTGTGGGATATTTTTACATTAGACCAGTATTTCCACTCTTGGGGAGTGGAATTACGCACCATAAATATGTATAAGTAGATTTTCTTAATTCAGGTCTGTTATGAAATTTACAGATGTCATTAACATATTCAAAATTACCATAAACCAGGAAATTATCAACTGAATATATATAAATGGTAATTAAATATATACATTTGCTCTCTAAACTCTAGAAAAGAGATAAGTTACAGATAAGTTGAAATTGTTAGAAAATAAGACAGTAATTTAGGGTTCCACTAGAGACTTACACTGTTGCCTGTTGAGAAATTCTACAACCACCAGCAAGATGTGGCATTTTGCAGACATTATCTCTGTAGCTGGCCTCCTACCTTTGTGAGTTTGGGCTTGCTTTGGTTAGGGTAGGATCTTGCTTCCTGTTGGCAAGTTTTGGAGAAGAGGGAAGGTGCCAAGCCACATTTAAGACCAAGAGAAGCAAAAAACGCTGCAGAAACCTACGTGAGAAGTCAATATATTTTGTGCCAAGTAAAAATAAATTTGGGTTTGGTGAGGAACATATTACTTCTAATATTCAAAGCAGGACAGCTTCACTGAACTAGCCAAATATGTCCTTCAGGGTTACATTTGGCAGGTAGCGGAGCTCTAGCTATGGTACTGCTCTGTACCTGGGACCAAGGGAATCCAGAAGCAATGTTGCCCCACTGCAGGTTCCTTTAGTGTAATCCGGCAGACATGGCCTTGTCTCTTGTATGGGAAAGAAAATATTGGAGATACCTGGGTTTTGATTGCCTGTGAGACTCTTCTAATTCCCAGCGATGTGACAAGATAATCCTTCCTCTGTATGCAGAGGAATTCAGAAGAGAAATAAACCTTTTACTGAGAGCATGTGGACCATTTGGATCACTTTGAAAGACAGTGATGGAAATAACTGCAAAGCCAATTGCTGCTCCTAAGTGCTTTCTGGAAAGATGACCAAGCACTGAAAATCAGCACCAAATGCTTCATCTTGCAGAAAGACTCAGAGGGAGTTACACAAGTGATTGGTGAATAACACTGCCAAGAGAATTTTGTCAGTCTTTGACTGATTTACATCAGCAACATCAATTTTAATCTTGCTTTTCATTTTTTGTTTAAGTGGTTGCTTTCAGAAGTTGCTTCATGTTGATTGATAGCTATAGAGTTGTATTGATTGCAAGTTAAATACTGCCTTTATAATAATTGTACCAATTTTTGGTAAACATAATTTTATAGAGAATGATTATATACTTTATAATAACTGCAGTAATTTCTGTTAAGCATGAGCTTATACAGAATCATTCTATATTTAATTCATCAAATATTTTTTAGAATTTAAAATTTTCACAGTTTGTGTTAAAAATGAGAAATGGAATATTTAATTTTCACATTATTGGAGGCTTATTTAATGTCTGCTTACGTTTAGGTTGATGTTGGATATCCCTTAAAATGCCCTGAAAAATTTTAAAATAACTGTAAGAATGTCAGGAAAAATATCTTAAATATGATAGAGAAAAAAATGTAAGTTTATGGAAATGAACATAGCATATAAAACCAGTAGGCATATTAAATTAAAAAAATCTATAGTTAGCTGACAAATGTTACTGATTACTTCCGGCTACCATGTGAGAGATCATTGTTTTTTAAATGATGATAGTTCTTTGTTTCTTTCATTTTTAGTCAAAAGTAGCTGCAGTTGTTTATAAGTACTCTCAATCTCTGGTGAGCTAGACCAAATATCTAACTAGAAGCAACACATATATATTTTAAATTTTTAAAATAATTGGAAGAACTGCAGGAAAAACATACCTGGTTTTTGTGCAGTGTACATATACAAAAAGACTAAAATTATTTGCCAGGAGAGGATGTGTTCTTGTACTTGCCCAACATGTACAGGAGGTATAAATTGCAGAGCACTTGGTCCTCACACCCAGCTTGGTGTAGACTTGTTCTCTTAAAACCAAAAGACTGTTTCTGTCTGTGTGAACTTCTTGATCAGCTTGGGATTCGTTCCTGTGAAGGAGGCACTTCTTCCGATGTCTCGTGGATTAGTGCTGCTCCCACCTCTTCCATCATACAGAAAATTTGCTTTAGGCTAGACTCAAAAGGGTTGTGGGCTCAGTACTAAGATTCCTGGGAGAATTCTAAGTCTGCCTGACTGAGGTATTTGGAGTGAAACATTGTGTTCTCCCCATAGCTTGATCTGGAGGCTCTGTAGGACAGACTGCCTATAAAACTGTCCTAGCTCTTCCATGAAGAAGGCAGGCAATGTTCCTGGAGTCTTCAAAGGAGAAGAAGAGAAGGTGAAGATTTTGCCCTAGCCTGTGTACCAAGTCATGGAGAGGTATTAACGCTAGCCCAGGAGATCTCAGATGATAAGCACATGTGCTGTCTTGTGTGCAAAAGGATTTCACACACTGAACACCTTCAGTGACTTGACAACACGTCTGTAAAATTTTTTCTACATCTGTATGTTTCTGTTGGGTAAAGCTGAGCACTTCGAAAAACTATCATTTCTAATTCTTAGTTTCAGTTCAGGAATCTGGTTTACTTTAGCCTTGAACAGCAAATACCACAATTTCTGAAGAGTTCTCCTTGATCTGTGGAATTTTGTTGTGATTGATGTGACTACAGAATGATACTTAACTATTCCTACCTCAATACTCCGTAGCCCTCCGGCACTTGCCCATGTACTGTTCTTCTTTGAGTGGAGAATAGGAGACTGAAAATAAGGCAAAGTGTTTGATACACCTACATCCTTATTGCCTGCAATTTTACTTTCTGGTTGAACCTTTCTTGTGTTATTTTTGTTTGGGGTTTGATTTTTTTTTTTAATTCTGCATTGCAGCAGCAATCTTGCAATTTGTTCTATCTATGAAATTAATTTCAATATGTACCAGAGATTTTGTGTTAGTCTGTAGCACAACACAATTTAAACTGGAAAGGCCGAACATTATTATTTTCATAAATCCTTCTCACTCCTCCTCTCCCTGAATCAACTTCAGTATCATATTCATGAATCTTGTCTTTACACTTGAAATAAGTGCTTCAGAACATACTCTTTTATAGAGAGGAGGGAATGTTTCCACTTTGCAGAATTTCTTATGTACAGAGATGATCAGGACTATTAGGAGGAATCCACTAAGATTTCCTACAGAACTCTCTGTGTAGATCTAGGTTATAAAAAATAGTACAGAAAAATATAATTGTCATATACTCATTGAAATATACTTTATAACATACATACACAGGGGAAATTACTTTTCTCTCTGCGGTTAAAAAAATAGTTACACTTTCTCTTTGCAGAAATAATGCCCTTTAAAATTTGCCTGTACTTTGGAATGATATGATACATTACATACTTTCTGTACTGTAATATATAAACTACTAAGTATTCCTGAGCAAATTCAATAACTTGTGCAGCATTATATTGCTTTAATTGTGTGAGGCTTAACTTGAATTCTTATTGACATGTAGTGAATAAAAATAAAGCTTTATTTCAAAACTCATTAACAGAATCCCATTCCATCTCTTTCTCAGGAAGGACAGGTTTGAGCCAGCTCAGCTACATTTATTCATAACATATAAATGGATTTACTGACATCTTGATATTTGTTAATGCATATTTTAATATTGGAGAGTGCTGATTCATTTTGTACCTAGTTCAGTGTTCTTTTCTGAGGATTGTCTGATGAGCCTCTTTTATTTTTTTAATATGGAATTCTGTATCTCTTCAAGAACATCAGCACATCTTTCTTGGTAACGGTCAACCTCTGGAGTGTTTGGTACCTTATACAATCCTGATAAAATGGTTCTGCATGAAAAAATAAAGCTATGGCTTTTTTTTAAATGTTGACATTTCCCTCTTGTGACATCATCAACAATTAATGGGATTACAACAATTATTTAATTGTTGTTTTATATATTGTTTAAAGCTGATAATTTCAGATTATAGCTAGTGCTGCAATTCTGAAATGTTTCTGTGCTCTCACATTATAAACCAAAGCCAAATTGCCCATTCATGTGGCAAAAGCTGTAGAAGGTATATCAGGAGAGGAAATCAACAAAGTGTTTTTCAGGACTCGTAGGAGATTTCTACTGTGTCCAGGAAAACAGCTAGGTAGAATCATATAATCATAGAATGCCTTGCGTTGGAAGGGATCTAAAAGATCATCTAGTTCCAGCTCTCCTGGCATGGGCAGAGCTACCTTCCAATAGAACATATTGCTGAAAGTTCCGTCAGTAGTGGATGGCCGCAATTAGGTCACCCCAAAGCCTTCTCTTCTCCAGGCTGAACAGCCTCAGTTCTCTCAGCATTTTCTTGTTGGAGAACCATTCATCCCCTGACAGTTTTTCTGGCCCTCCTCTGGTCTCTCTTCAACAGGTCACTGTCCTTCCTGTGCTGGAATCCCCAGAGCTGGATGGAGCACTCCAGGTGGAGTCTCACTGGAACAGAATAGAGAAGCAGAATCACTTTCCTTGAGCTGCTGGCCACACTGCTTTTGATGCAGCCCAGGATACAACTGGCTTTCTGAGCTGCAAGTGCACATTACTGGGTCATATCCAGTATTTCAACCACCTCAAGTCTTTCTCGGCAGGGCTGCTCTCAATCTGTTCATCCCCCAGCCTGTATTGATACTACAGGTTGCCCCAGCCCAGCTGCAGGACCTTGCACTTGGTCTCATTAAACCGCATGAGATTCCTGTGGCCCCCCTTCCAGAGCCTGTCCAGGTCCCACATCACTCAGCTTGGGGTCATCTGCAAAGTTGCTGAGGGTGCACTTGATCCCTTCATCTATATTATTAATGAAGACATTAAATAAAACTGGTCCCAGTATGGACCCTGGAAAGACACTCCTTGTCAGTAGCGTCTGTCAGGACTCTGAGCCATTGACCATTATCCTCTTCATGCAATCATCCAACCACTTTCCTAATCCAACAACCCACCCATTGAATCCTCCATTCTCCACTTTAGAGGGGGGACTGTGTCAAAGGCTTTACAGAGTCCAACTAGATGACATCTGTAGCCCTTCACTTGCACACTGATGTAGTCACTCCATCATTGAAGGCCACAAGTTTGGTCTTGGTGAAGCCGTGATGACTGTCCCAAATCACCTCTCTATCCTCCATGTGCCCTAGCACAGCTTCTAAGAAGATCTGTTCCATGATCATCTCAGGCACAGAGGTGAGGCTAACAGGTCAGTAGTTCCTGTGGTCCTCCTTTCTACCCTTTTTAAAGATGGGCACAATGTTTCTCCTTTTCTAGTTGCCTGGGAATTCTGACCGCATAACATTTCCAATATCAGGAAGAGTGACTTGATAGCCAATTCTCTCAGGATTCCAGGACGCATTTCATCAGGTCTCACAGACATATGTACATTCAAGTCATGCACCTGATCTTTATTTAAAGCGAGAGGGACTTCTGTCCCCCAGTACCCATCCTGTTTCCATCCAATCATGAGGTGTGCCACTGCAGACTGAGGCAAAAAATTGTTGAGTACCTCAGCCTCTTCCTCAGTTTTTATTGGGCAGTACACATTCTTTCACGTTCCTTTTCTAGATAACATACCTATAGAAGCCCTTCCTGTGACTCCTTGCATCCCTTGCCAGGATCAGTTCCAGCTTCAATAGTTAGATTGATCTTGACTAGTTTCATTTATCTACAGACTGGATATAGAACTAACTGCATCTAAAACAAAGTCATTAAGGATTGTGCAGAACATAAGATTTGCTTTACCTTCGTCCTAAGAAATACGTGAAAATGTTTTGCAAAATGAACTTTTTACCCCCCCCTTTTTACCCTGTGCTTTAAAAAAAAAAATGCCTTTCAGTTGCAAAGGTATTATGTTTTGAACAGCTGTGAGATGCAGTGCTTATTAGAGAGCAGAGTAATTAGAGATTAATTGCCACCATAGCTCCAGTCCAAGCTAACTATTATTTTGTTTTACTGTAATGTGACTTCTAATTAAATTCTCTTGTCTCCTACCTATATAGATTTAATCTTGGTATCACCATTGAAAACTAACATATTCTATACCTATTTTACAGTCTACTGATCTGCTTCATATTTTTAATGGAGGTTTCCCTATTCACATGAGAATAACTGAGGTCTGCAGTGGAAAACGAGAACATTTTGTATGGTTTATGTAGGATCCAGACTGCTTTTTCTAAAATTGATAGCCTATTTTTAGTAAAAAACATGGATGCACCTGATTTGAATCTAAATGCTTGTAACATTTAACCTAGTTTCTTTATAGGTTGTAGTGGAATAAAAAATTAGATATAAAAATATAGTCCACCATATTTATAGAATTGAAAAGGTACTATTGTGGAAAAATAAAATTTGATATTTAAATTATAATATCACCCACTGGTATTTTAGAAAAGAAAATATTGATAGCCGGTTTTGGTTTTCACTGTTGTGTTCATATTGTGTCCACATTTCCTCTTTGCTACTTTGTTTTAAACCCTAAAATCTTCTACTGGTTCACACCTTCCAGAAATATACCTGGAGATCAGAGATTATTGTTGAACATTTTCCAGAAGAGATATTCAAATGGAAGACAAATCGGAGTCATCTTTACCCATTTTAAAGTACACTTATCCTTTGTATTGCTCTGCCAATCTGTGAAAAAGGCTTTCAAATCTTGGAGATCTTAAACTTTCGCTTGCTTGCAGTTCTGCATATTTATGAGTGTCATACACCTTTTTCAGCTTTTAAAATGCTTTAGAGCAATTTGCAATTAAAAAGATGGTATCTAAGACTTCAAATGAATATACTCTTGCAGTGAAAAAGATACTATTTTGGTCTCTAATCTTACGTCTTCATTTTTAAGCCAAAATGTTATTAGGTTCCTTATGTGTAACTGACTCACTAAACAGCAGCAATTCTGTGCTCATATTTTAAATAATCAGCAGTCTACTTTTATTAATTTGTCAAAAATTAAAAATGTGGGAAAAGATCTGAGAAATATTTACCATAACAGTAAAGGTTTTACTTTAAACAATTAATAACTTATTATGACTCATAGTTGGGGCAAACAGCCAAAGGAACTGAGTTTTCACTTATTTTTTTTTATCCTTGGATAAATTAATTAAAAGCCCCAATATGTAGCTAACACATAAATCGGTATCAGCAGGAATCAACGAGTTGAATGCCTGTCAGACGCTGGGTATTTCTTTTTGTCAGGCTGATGAAGGTGTGGCAATGTCCCTCTTCTCCAGCCATAGCCTGGAAGCTGAATGGGCTATAGGACCATGTTTCCTGCACTGGTACCCAGTGACCCACTAAACAATTTCACTTGAATTTTCTTTTAAAGCTATATCTAAAAGGTGTGTGGTGGCCTGCTAGACATATTGAAGCATAACAATGATCCTAACAATTTTCAGGACACAGTGATTTTCAATGAGGTCTAATCTGTGTTTCTTTTCATGACATTCAAGATGACAGGGATTTGTTTTTCCAAATTAACGGGTTCTGTTGATGTTGCCCAGTGATTCCCTCTTTCTGGATATTACACATAATTCCATATTAAATGTAGAAGTCATCAGGCATTTGGACTAAATCGTTGTTAGATGTCTCTTCCAATAGAACCAATCCATTAGAAATTGAATCAAGTTTTTACTTAGCAAGTAAAAAATTAGTCCTGTAGAGTCAGAATCAATTCCTACTTTTATATACGTATTTTTTGTCTTTTCAGCCACCATAGAAGAGTGTTAGTAAAATAAGTCGTTGCTCATCTAAAACTTATATATGTGTTTTAAACAGTTAAATTTTAGTATGAGTGGAAAGCACAGTTTTGATTCAGCTGTTCTGTTACTAGCAAGAGCTAAAGAAATGGAAAATATTAAGCTTGACAGTGTAGGTATAGCTCACATCAGTAGGTCTTGACATAGTCAGGGATGAGCTGATCATATTTTTTTTTAATGTCAGGGATTCACCCTATTCTTCTAGAAAAGCAATGCAAATCATTGCTCTATAGTGTTTATTATAGATGGATTCGCTACACAGGCCATAGGTCTTCTCTTGTCCTAGAGAATCATTATGTACATTGTATTGAAAACTGCATCATTTGTGGACATCAAATTTTAACTCTGAATAAATGTGAACTGCTCTTTTCTGAAATTTGTATCCATAAAATCAACAATTATGAGTGTAAGGTCTATATATTACAAAACTATAAGATCCTAATTCTTACTACCATGTGTACCAAATTTTTAATGTAGCGCTGAATTCCTTCTCTAATCTTTACTCTACTTTCCTAATTACTTATCTAATATTCAACATAAAGTCTGAGTGTCAGATATTACCTGTGGCAGTACAATAAGGCATGATGGATTGTTCCACATACTGTGAGAAAGAAAACAACGAAGAGAGATAATACATAAAATGTTATTTAGCTTGTAGAAATGTTGGAAGCTGTATTTTTCTGTGTTACTGAGGACTAACACAGTCTTACAGTGATCTACATGCAGATGCAATTTTGTAGTACTGAGCAAGTTTGTGCATACAAGATAAATGAGGGTTCTGTCTAAAAGAGTAAACTGACTGGTAGATGAGAAGTGCTTTCAATGCCTGTTGGCAAATTGAACACTGTTCTTGCAGGAGAAGCCTTTAACCTTGATAATGTTTCACCATCAGCTGGTTTATATTCCTTGTTCTTTTTACTCTGAGATGTGAAAGGATCTGCCAGCATTGCCTCATGCTGTGTGTGGCATCTGCTGAAGATCAACTCTCTACAGAACTGAAAGGAAGCTGAGTCAGACAGAAGCTCCTCATTTCACATGAGCAAGGCTAAGCAGATTATTTCAAGGCCACCTGCTGACACAGTCTTTTAGTTGCCCACCGAACTGTGTGGATTTTATGCTACTTACCTCATTTTCTTTTTTTCACCCTCTCCTGTCTGGGGATTAATCTGCCTACTATTGCCATTGTGCCAGAAAATAAAAGAACGGATGTTTCCCAGCCAGTTCAGATAGAGGGTAACAAATGTGGATCAGGTGGTGACAATTGCAAAGACATTTTCTCAAGAAGCTGACTAAGGCCTGAGGATCAGCCCTGCTTGTCATCTTGCGTCTCTGCCTTATCCTTCTTTCTCCATACTCTTTGCTTTTTTTTAGCCCCTAATGCTTTGTGGACCAGATGGGTAAGCGACAAAGTGGACCTGCTATGGAACGGGTGAAACCAAGCGCAACATACTGAGATTGTCACACTCGTCACCCTTTCATATTCCTGTTTTGTTCTTGGGTCTATCAGCACCACATTAGAATCAGTTGAGGAGTACTGACATTTTGTTAAACTCAGGGAGAGTTTCTAATGTGTTCACTTTGGCCTCAGAGGCATAATTTGGGGGATCTTTCTGGTAATCAGGAGGAACAGTCTGAGTAAAGTGGGCAGGAAGTCAGTTCGGAAGTAAGCAGAAAGAAAAACAAAAGAAATCATAGAGTAATTCTGTGAGGAACAAAAGGTAAAAAATGTAGTACCAGCTGTAAAGTAACTGGGGCAATGACAGGGGATAATGTAATGCAAGATGGATCATGAAAGAATATTAGTTTCTAAACTCTTTCTAATACCTTAGTCACTGCAATAGTATTAACAGAAGAAGATAAGAAAACATTTTTCTTAATTTTCATTGCTTCACATATTTGTTTTTTCAGCCACAGGTTGTGCCTCTCCATCTCTTTCTTTCATTCACTTGTGTCTTGCTTTCTCTCCCATTTTATGTTGTGTCACATTTTGATAGGCACTAAACATAAGCAACTTGCATCAGTCTCACTGTATCTGTCTATTACTCAGCAAGAGGTAATCTCAAGTTCATTGACAGTACCATTAAGTTAGGCAAGGGGCTGGATCCTACCCAGAGCTCAGCAGCTTTCAGAGCCTATGATAAACTGTTTTAATTAAGTGCTGTAGTTGTGTTAACATCTGTGCATGTCTTATTTAAACTTACCAAAACATCTTTTTATAGCTCTCTGTATATCTTTCACACATGTGGTGCTGTGGGATTTGCTGATTGATTAGTGGTTCTAATCATTTCAGAGTCTCCTAAAGCATTAATGAAGAAAGGTTTCATAAAAGTCATGGCTGCTAATACACAGACTATATAAGAATTGTTAGTGGCATTGGGAAAATGCTACAAGATATAAAATCCTGTGAAAAGAGAGTAAGAAAGTTACTTTTAATGAATATAGGCTAGTCTTATGGCCTTTGATAGGGATGGCATATGGATATCTGCATCAGCATGTGTATGTGTAAAGGGAATTCAAACCCTGTATTAATTCTCTATTTGCCAAAGTTTGGACAGAGCCTCCTCGTGGGCACTCATCTGTCAATATTTTGCTGAAACAAATATGTTAGACTGTCTTGCAGAACAGGCTCTCACCAAGCTGAGCATGTGGTCATGCTCCATGACAGGACCTTAGTCCTGGAAATTCTGGAGGGCAGATATGTCATCTCTGAGGTATTTGGGATCATAGTGCTGCCAATATGTTTGCCATTTGAGGATGGCAGCAGAAAATATGACAATAGATTTGTAACTTATCTGTATGTAAATGTATAAGAATTTTTTGAGAGCCAAAAAAGACCAGAAAAATGTTGCTGAAAATGCCTGACACATTGAAAATTTGATTCTTGGCATTGTTTTTGCAACAGTTTTCCCTCAAAATGATGAGGAATAATGAAAACAACATTAAATGTCTGTAACCAATTTTACTTAAATATAGCACCTCCTGTGGCTGTGAAGGTGATTAGTAAGTCCAGTCCCAGTTTTATTTTCACAGATCTGCCATAACTGGAGCTGACGGTTGTAAATGTGCCACTCCCCAGATCTCAGCAACCCTTTCTTCAGCATTAAACCATAGAAATTCCATGCCATCTGGCAGGTGAATTATCCTGTGGCAATGGAAGAAAATCAAATAGTGAAAAAAAAATAAATTAACAAAGACCTAGAGAAGGCCATCTACTAGGAGACAGAGGAATAGGAGGAAAGTTTGTGGGTTTTTGAAAATAATAAGGTTGAAAAAATACTGTATGACAGGCTGTGTGCAGACCTGTGTTATAGTAGCACTTCTAGTGGCTGTAGTGCTGTGCATGAAGACCTCCTCCAGAAGTCTTTATACATTCATAATGTTCACAGCTCCTGACAAGACCTCTAGGAGAATAGCGACATCTGGCCAGGCCAGCCTGGGAGGTGCAGTCACACAAGGTCAGCACGGCAGCCTGGTGAGGGAGCCCCACTGCCAGGGCAAATTGCAAGACTCAGCGAGAAGACAAATGAAAATAGTAGGTTTCACATATGGCAAGATGGAGAGGCAGTGGGAGGGCTCAGTGGGAGACCTTGCTGGCCCTCTTGACAGACCAGTTTTGGCAGTGTCTCTTACTCTTCCATTTTCTGTCCATAACCACTTAAATGTCTGAATCTTTTCAGCTTATTCATTTCTCAGAAAGGTGAAAGCTGTTCTGACAAAGCAATTCCTGTCCCAGTTTCTGCTAGGCCTCACTTAATTTTCTTTCACAAAATGAAAATGAAGTTTTAGCTGGAAAATGTTTTGGAGGGTATTGCTACTTAGAACACAAATTTTTGAAGAATGGGAATAAGTCTGGGGCTTACTGGTTTAGTGAGGGTTGTTGGAAAATCAGATAAGTAAATGTTGTACAATACCTCTCACCTTAAACTTCACTATGAATTGTAGCACTAGACCAACTATTTTGCACTACTTCCATTTCAAATACACTAGTAGATGCCCCAAGAAACTTTCAGGGACTAAATATTTCTGTAGCATCAAATGAGTTGTGTGAAAATTATGTATCTGATTTGCTCAGCGAAAAAAGATAGAAAGAACCCTGAGTATTTGTTATGAAAATATTGAAAATAAATTACATGAGATTTTTGTATAGTTATCAATAAGAAACATTCCAACATCAAAGGCACAAAACACTCATACATGTATGCAAATAGTCACATTAAAAATAGTATATACTCTCATTGATTTTTTTTAACAAAAGTCTAATTCCCTTAAAAATTAAAGGAATATGATCAAAATATAATAATGCATAAAATTTTAGCAAGGTATACAAATAAGGTAGTTAAAAATAGTCTTCGTATCTGATAACTCTTTGCATATTACATTCAATAATCTCAACACACCTATGAGCATGGATTTAACAAGTCCATTTTATTAGCTGTCCTAAATTGCCATTTTATGTAGTTGAAGCTCAAATAGACCATGGACAAATGTTGTTTTCTATTGTCTTGTGTGATACTGTCTCTGCTCAGGACTACATAAGACACTATCTATGCTTGAAAAACAGCACACTTGGATAATTTACTAATATGATTGTTTTGCCCACAGTAATGCCTTTGCAGCATTTCATCATCAACTGACAATAACAGTGGGACGTGAATTTGATCATTTTGTTTTCAAGGTGGCCTACAAAGTCCACAGAAGACATTCATGACAGCATCAGTGGGAGGTTTTACTTCCCATTTAGGCACAACCCTTTGCAGTACTACTAATATTCCAGTGACATTAAAAGCCTGAGCTATGTTGAAAGTTCAAAGTGAATGAAAGACCTCATATGTCTCTAATCATGAAATCTACTCTCAAAGAATAATTCAATCCTTAAATTAATAAGCCCTCAGTGATATTTAATGTGAAGCCTCTAGGTACCAAAAATAATGGGAATATAAATTTGCTTTACAGGGGGATCCTGGAATATTCTCTCAGTGTTTATAGTAAAAATGTGAAGGCTGTAAGTGAAATCAGTTAACTGAAAACACGCCATCAAGAGATGCATTAGAATTTAAAATCAATTGTGACAACTGCATTAAGTAAAGATTAACTTTCCCATAGAAATGAACTGGTGTCAATCAAGTTGCCCTGCAACTGTAATTGTCATGTAGGGTACCCTTTCCACTACAGAACAGTAGTATTTTGTTATTCATAATCTTTATTAAGGGGATGTTTCAGTACAATCCTTTCACATTCCACTTTAAGTAATGTTCTACTTTGTAGGTTGAAGAGACATTGATCATATGTTCATTAACAAAATGGAAAAAGAGGAAAACATACTACTCTCACAGCTCTGCTAAGTACAGATAAAGGTATATTTAACAGCTTCCAGTCCTATTGTATGGATATATATTCCACAACATTTATTCTGTTCATATAAGTCCTTTCTGTTTATGCTACATTTGTGCTGTTCTGTTCATTTCTGAGAATGGATAATTAATTTTGCTTTAATCCATCCCGGATGAATAGGTGTTGTAAATAACAGACTTGGTGTCACAAAACCACTAAAAGCAAGCAGGATGTGAAACATGCTCATCAGAGCCACTGCGTTCACCTCACTCAGCCACCACATAAATATCATACAGTACAGTGGAAGTGGAGGAGCAGCCAGCAGCCCCCCACCAGATGTGCAGTTGTAAGATAGCCCATGGGGTTTGTGTAAGCATGTTGAAAAGTTTTGTGCCTTTAGAAAATCATGAATTAAAAGCAGCAGAGAGGGAGGGTGCTCTGTAGCTCTTACATTCATCCTCTCCTGCACTCTCAGCTCGTTTTAAATGTGTACTGCATCTCCCAGCTCATTCCACCAGCCATAGAAATACTCCAGACACTAATGGATTCAAATTTCCTGGCTTTTCCTTTCTTGGCCAGCCTTGCTATCTGCAAGCATAAACCCCTGCTAAATATTAGATGAGAAGGGAAAAAGGCGGAGGAAGGTAGGAGGGAAGAAAAGCCGGGCTCTTGTTAGCTGTTGCCCCCACTCCTGCACCCTAGTGGAGAGACATCAAAGCGAAGGTACTGGGCAGGGGGGCACTATTGTCTTATGGAGGAGCAGTGAAGTTAAATTCAACATTTCTGAGGAACAGTGAAGCTCAGGCACGGGCAAGGATTGCTAATCCTCCTCTGGCCAGTTCTGAACACCTCTTTGGCTATTCACAGCCTCCCCTGATCTCCTGCTGCCCCCCAGGTAATCTTCGATTTCATAACACCCCACCTTGGCTCTCCCGCACAGCCTGCTCAGAGCCTGTATCTTGCCTTCACATCTGGAGTTGCCTCTAACAATCTGCAGTGTGTCGAGGCTTGAAGCAATGTGAGAGAGAATGAAATAGGTATAAAAACAACTAAAGGGAAGCCAAAATACCTGTTTTCACAATAACTGAGAAAGCAAATTTTAAAGGATTTGTTTAGGTTTAGTGGGCTATGCTTTAAATACCTGTTGTCACATCAGGAATGAAATGTTGGAAGTGAGCATGTACTTGATAATTTCCTGCTATATGCTCACGCAGTATATTAAAAAAACATGCACCAAAGTATTTTGTCTGAATTGCAGCATATGGACAGCTATTCCTTTTTTTTTTTTTGAGTGTGAATGAAGGAAAGATGAGATGCTGAGTTAGCTGCAGAAAATGGAAATACCTGAGATATAGAGAATGTCTCATAAAAATGGGCAGACAGACAGACATACTTCATTAGCTTGATTTTATCAGATAGATGGTCCAAATGGATTGAGATTTTTTTTGTTTTGTTTTTGTTTTTGGCTTTGTTTTGTTTTTCTCAAAGCAGGTATTTTTTAACAGGTATATATTAACAAACCTCATTGTATGGCCGGAATGCTCTTCATATTCCTCAATATTTTCTATTCTGTGAAATAAGTTACATCAGAATCACAGTATCCTTAAAGGATCTGTTTTGAATTAAACCATAGATTCCCAGCATGATTTTTTGGCAAGAAAGAGACTTTTATCAGTGTTGGAAACCAAGCTCTTCCACTAAACATGAGGATACCACAGAATAAAATTTGAGATTCAAAAAATATAATGGAGAAAAAATAAGATAAAGTCAAGAAAACATGTGGGTTTCTTTATTGTTTTATTTGGTGATTCCTGACCATCTCAGCCGAAAGCTTCTGTCTGCTGTTGGTGTGAAGGAGGGTCTGCAGTGGTTGAGGGCCAACTCGTCTCTCAGCCTGGAAGCTTCTTTGGGAAGCAATGTCCAGAGAACACATGCACATGAATGGAGATCCGGGATAGGCTGCTAGTGGACAAAGGTTTGAATGTAGTTGAAGATTTGTGTTTTGTGTTCCCTAAACGTGTTGTTATTGTTCAGTAAATAATTGAGATCTTCATGCAAATGGAATGAGGTTTCTCCATCCACAGTTTTCTGGAATTGCAATAAGGATGCATTTGCCTACCTGGTCAGGTGCTGTAGGTCCTCCTGTTGCTCTGATGCAGGCAACAGAGGTTTTCAAATCAGTGGGGAGATTATCCAAGTAGTCAAAGTGAAACAACCATTAAGACAGCTGGAGAGGTCAAGGCAAGAACTGAAGAATGGCAAGGGACTAACTGAATGCAAGTTGTTCAGTTCAGAACAAGGTCTTAGCAGTAGAGATACAAATAGGAGGAACAGTCTTAGGGTGCTGCGTACAGGCAGGACAGATGAATGGGGGGGGCTGATGAGTCTAATGACACTAGCCTATGGTTGCAGGGTCACCTGAAAATGCTCCCCAGACTTCTGCTTGTCGCAGCTGCATCAAAGCTCCAAGCTGCAGTAACAAATACATCTTTGCCCTGGTTCTAATAGGAAAGAAACATTGTTATGCTAGAAAAAGTCAAAACATTTTGTTATGATGTGGTTCTTAAAATAATTAGAGAGATGCCTCTGCCCAAATTAAGTTGCAAATGAGACCATATGCCAAAGTCAGTAGTATGGATTTTTATTTAACAGTAAATGTGAGGTAGAGAGAGACAGAAAGAATAGGAAAAAGAGAACTGGGTGGGAAAAAAAAGAGATTCAGAGAGACAGATTTAGTATAAAAAATATCACAACTCTGTGGATTCTAAATGCATCCCATTGATCCTCTTCTTTTGGTCTTCTTTGTGTGGAGAGTCCCAGTCTTGATGAAGTGATGGTTGCATTCTGGATCCATCAAGAGAAGTCCACAGAGGTGAGGGAAGTTCCAGGGTTTTTTTTTATGCTTAAGCTAGGTAGAAACACCCCCAGTGTTTTACAATGTGTTTACCCCTGGGAGTTTTACAATGGATGATGAATGTTGATACTGGATCATAAGATGCATGATAATACTGGATCACTGGATATTTCACGAGTCTTTGACGCCTTCTAAGATGTTACAGCTGCCTGCTATATCAGTGCAGTTGAGTCCTTTATGGCCCATTATGGCCCATCAGCAGAGAAACCTCGAGCCCTTTTGTGAATTGTTCTGGTAGTTCCCCAGGGCAGAGTCATTACTACTGAGTCATCTGTGTAAGGACAAAGAAACACTACCCCAATTTGCAGCATTTACCTCTTTCCTTGCCTTGTTCAACACCCAGATTGTATTCTGATGTGGCAGGTTTGCACACTCTCAGGACCTGGGGGGGTTGCTTTGCGCATCACTAGCTTGCACCTTGATTGTCTGAGCCGTTAGCACTCCAGTCTCTCACACTTGTGGATAGGTTCTTCTCCTGGGATAACTGGACAGTAGTACAACCTCTATTTTATCTCAAGTTCCCATCACAGTCCAAATTAATAAACACATTCGGGGAAGGAACTACTTCACTGAGCAGTTGCTTCTTTGCATAATTTGCTACAGTGGACTAAAGTCTTTCAGTGATTTTAACAATGTTTAAGCCAATGATCATTTCCATCTCTCAAACATTTTCAAAATAAATGTTTAATATCTTTTCAGTGATGGACAGTGGGATTGATGCACCCTCATCAAGTTCACTGATGATACCAAGCTCTGTGATGCAGTTGACACACTGGAGGAAAGGGATGCCATCCAGAGAGACCTTGACAGGCTTGAGAGGTAGGCCCATGCAAACCGTATGAAATTCAAGAAAGTGAAGTGCAAGGTCCTACACCTGGGTCAGGGCAATCCCAGGCATACCTACAGGTGATTTGAGAGCAGTCCTGTGGAGAAGGATGTGGGGATGATGGTAGATGAAAAACTCAATATGAGCTGGCAGTGTGAGCTCACAGCCCAGAAAGCCAACGAAATCTGGGCTGCATCAAAAGGACTGTGGCCAGCAGGTCCAGAGAGGTGATTCTCCCCCTCTACTCTGCTCTCGTGAGACCCCAATTGGAGTACCGTGTACTGTTGTGATGTCTTCAACATAAGAAGGATATGGAACGAGTCCAGAGGAGGTTGATAAGAGGACTGGAGCATCCCCCTGTGACGAAAACAGGCTGAGAAAATTGAAGCTGTTCAGCCTGAAGAAGATAAGGCTATATGGAGACCTCATAGCAACATTCCAGTATCTGGAGGGGATCTACAATGAAGTCAGAAAAGAGCTCTTTCTTAGGAACTGTAGTGATAGGAGAAAGAGTAAGGTGTACAAATTGAAAGAGGGAAATTTAGGTTAAATATTAAGAAGAAATTTTTTACTGTGAGGGCCTGGCAGTGTTCAAGGCCAAACAACCTGATCTAGAGGCAGATATTCCTGCCTATGGCAGAGGTGGTTGGGACTAGATGATCTTTAAAGTTCATTCCAACCCCTTAAATTCTATGATTCTATGATTCTATGAAGAACACAGCTTTGACCAGTGGGGAGACTAGAGCTGTGTGGTGCCCTAGTACAGTGAAACAAGAAACAGTGAAGACTGCAACAAAGGAAGGTGAGAAAAGTGATCAATACACATGAATCTTGAAAACATGGTGTCACTAATTAGACAAGCCATGTAAAAATGAGCAGATCCTAATGTTAAACTTTGCAGCAGCTTGCGACAACTCAGTGCATTTTTTAAAATATATTTTAATTTTAAGCACTCTTCTGTCCTACCTTTCCCCCCTTCCTACTTTAATCTGCTTCCTCCTCTTTGCTACTGAGGCAACTGGGGGTGTCCTGGTGCTGGCAAGTGTGAGATACTGTATTAATTATTGGCAAGTGAGAAGTGCTCTGGCAAGTGTGAGCTACTGGATTAATTATTGGCTCAGACCAATTCAAGTGTGTGTGTGGGGGGGGGGGGGAAGAGACAGGTCAAATTTCATGAAAGTGAGGTGATGCCCTTATACCTCAGCCCCTTGGAGTCTCTTTGGGCAGCCTCAGGGCACCTGTCAGTCAAAAGCAGCTCAGGACCACTGCCCATAACACACCCCATTGAACCCTTAACCCAGACTCAGAATGGCTGGCACACTGGGAGCACTGCCCCACAGCGCACCTCAGAGGTCCAGAATGGCCGGCGGGCTGGAAGTCATACCTGTTGGTGGGCCAGAGCAAACAAAAGCAGCAACATGTGCTCTCCATATTGTTTGGATTCTGCCATCTGGACACGTGGAAGCCAGATTTGCACAGGACTCCAAGTGGTAGCTATAATTGTCTCTTTTTCACTCTTTACTTCTTTTCCAAATCTCCTTTCTTAATATTTCGGGTAACTTAGCTGGATGGTTTGGATTTTGTGGAGTTGTATGGGTTAACAGGTGTGAAGTCAATGCTTTGTGAAATGCTTTATTTTGGTTGGACATTGCCCTTTAAACCCTTGCTAAGTTCCCTTGTTTTCTAAAATTTACCAGTAAAAGTACTTCCTGAGAAAACGTGTACAGTACTTCTCACTTGCACTCTCTCTTAAGGTATTAAAAGAACTGAAGGCTCTTTTGGTAAATTTGGTGGGCAAATATTTGGAGCCCTGTGTATTTTTAAAGTAAAACACCTTCAATGAGCTCATAGCTCAGAGCCTGAGGTCTTAGAGTAAGTTCCCTTCAAAGGAAACTTTTGCCAATTGACAGAATAGCTGCAAGGCTGCATAACTTCTGGGAGGGGAAAAGAGGAACAGGGAAGCATAACTAAAATCTTGACAGCAAACTGGTTCAAAACTACGCTTACACTGCCAGTTCCCTAGCATTCCTGTGCAAAAACACATATTGTTTTAAATTAACTTCAAAACAAATTCATTTGGAAGACTTAAAGATTCTAGTCATGTTTTAGGTCAACTAGTGTGAGGTAGTAATAACAATTTTGCAGCAGTATTTTGTTTTGTTTGTGTCAGTTTGGAGACTATGCACTCAACCATTAATTAGAGACTAATTTAATAGGAAAAGCCATCCACCATCCACTAGGATTATTCTAACAGCCTATCTTGTCATGTAACAAGTGCAAAACCTACAGTTTTCTCACTTGTTTCACATCGCTGCTTACTTAGTAGATATTTAGGGAGGTCACTGTTGTGTTTCTCCTGCCTCAAGCTGCCATTGATAATTAAGCAAAAAAAGGAAGAAAAATGACATAACCTTAGCATATTCTCATTTTGCTTGATGAAAAAAGTGACTTCTATCATACTATTAGTACAGTTTCTTCCGTTCCTGGCCTACCGACAGTGGAAAAGTCCTTGGCTGCCTTCATGCCAGTAAGAGGAATAGTTACAGCCTGTTACAGAGCTAGCAGCATCCAAAGGGGAGAATTTCCAACATCAGCAACTTCCCAGCCTTACTGCTCCCCGATCTTCTGCTTCACACCCACAATAAAACAACCTGTGCACACATCGGTATATCCCATACTTCACATCACCTCTTGTATTTGGTGAGGGAACTGGGCTCAGTTTCAGCCTGGTAAATTGACTGAGGACATATAAGACTGCCCATGTTTGTCTGACATACGAAAAGGATTATGAACAAAAATACCTACCCATTTTGCCTTTTTTAGCAAACCTGATCTATTTTTACTGCTTTATGTTGCTGTCCCTCACTGCAAAATTTAAAGCAGTGCTATTTGAAAATCTGAGTAAATAAAGGGGTCCTAATGCATCAAAGTTCACCTTAAATTCTGCTCCTGTGAACAGTTTATTATGACTGCTTCCAGACTGATAGAAAAATAGCTGGAACTACATTGTTTATTGCTTTATTAGGAAAAAAAGATTATTGCCATCTAGTCTAGGGAAGACTATGGGCATTTTGGTTTTTGTGAATCTTTAGAGCAACCAGTGAAGGATGATACTTCTAATTATGGAATGAGGGGAAAAGTATAAAGAAGAAAATATGGTCAGAAAGCTTTTGCTTGTCTGAAATAATTCCAAATATTCATAAGTAAAGGGGGGGGAGTCCAGCACATCAAAAATTTCACCTTTAGTGGGCTGCTCCCCAGACCAGGGAACAGAATGAGACACTGCAAATCATGTAGCTGCATTCACTTAGGGACCATCTGCAGATGAGTAAAATACTTATTATGGTTTGATCAGAAACACTGTGGCCATGCATAAGAACTTGCACAGCATGCAATCTAATCCCTACTGTGAGAGGCAGAGTCAATTAATTTGGGATTAAAGTAATGCTCACACGGTTATTGAGTTTCCAATTGACTTCAAGTGCAGACGTGTGCTACAAAAGACAACAGATCTAGCTCATGTTACCCATGCTGCATGTATACCTGTTCCCATCCCCATGAGCCTGCTTCTAGCATCCTTTAAACTTTTATATCTCTTTGAAAAATGTCTCCCTACAAACGTCAGTTTTGACAAGTAAATGAAAATCTTACATCTTAAATGAAATTGTACTGTTTAACTGAAATGTGATATAAAATCTTCAGGAGAGAAACAGCTGCATCTCTCTAAAGAGTGCTCATTTTTTGTGCTCATTTTATTCCATTTTCGCATAGATTTTCAAATTTCCTGCTGCTAAGTGATTTGATGCTAATGTAAAAGGTTAGGTGCAATTGCACCTGAATTAGACCTGCAATCACAGTGGTACACCAGTTATAACTAAGGTTAATTTTGTTTTGGAAAATTAAAATAATGAAATGTAATTTCTTCACTGGGTCTCTAGAAGCATTTTTGCTTTGGTGCCTGTTGATTGTCTTTGTCTACAAATTTTCAGTCACAACTATTCTAAGACCAAGTATCTGTTTCTAAGTAGACAATGTTAATCTGAAAGTGCTTCAGGCTGAACAACCTTCTTTGTTCTAATTTATGATGATATTGCCAGTCTTCTGCATATCTTTGAAATTTCAAGCAGCACGTGTTTACACTGGCACATGCCCTAACACTGACAAAACAAGAAAATCTATATTGAAGTACACGTTTTCTTGCTTTTTAAAAAAGTTCCTTTCCAAACTGAAGCAGTTATCTGACTCCCAGATTTTTTTTTTACTTTGTCAGCTATAGTTGCATATATTATTAGACATACTGGAACAGCATTCTTTTTCTAATCCTACTTTTCTTTTGCAGTGATAATATATGAAGGCTGAGTGGTGCACAGATCCATGCTTTCATCATGTTTTGAATCTTAATTCAGGAAAACATCCATATGGCCTCCTACATTCAAGCTTACTGTAGCTACACTTGCAAATTGACCAGATTAAGCTTTTGACACGGAGGTATATCTCTTTCCTGTTCACTTTCTCAAGACAGGAACATGTGCTCAGATGCTTTTTTAATCAGAAATATACTTACACAGTCATTGTTGGCTGAAACGCATGTTTCTGCTGGCCACAGCAAATGCAGGTAGATCAAAGCGCTTTAAGTCCTGAAGAATTGGTTGTATATAACTTTCCTTTCTGCATATCTCATTTTAGGGACTGTAATATTAGTAAGATTTGCATGTCATTAGTGCTGCTAATTTGAAAATTTCACCTGCTGCTGTAGCCATTTCATTTTAGACTCACAGGCTGCCTGCCAACGATCAAACTGTGACTTCAGTGACCCACTAGAACATTGCTTAGGAGACATGGTGACCCAAAGCGTTAGAAAATAGATGTGTGCAGAATATGAGTATCATTAAGGGTAAAATAAGAAGAAATTTTCTCCAGAAGTGCTAAATATGTGATATACGCACCACCACAATATAAGAATCTCTATGAACTACATAATTTGGGAAGTTCAGCAATGTTACAGTTGCCTGTTTTCCCTTTATTAATTAACATGTTTGTTACCTACTGTGTTGCTTAAAGATCTTATTTTCTTGCTGCTGTTTGGTCATAGTGATCTTCTATGGCTGTATTACAACCACCTAAGGTATAAGTGTCATTGTTGCGTGTTTCTCATTTTTACCTCAAAATGTTTTTATCATTAGGAGTTTTTTAAATGTATGTTAAGATTAGAAGAATAAATGGATGGATTATAATTTCTGTCATGTACTACTAGTTTGATCTGTGTTCAAAGAGATACAAAATGATTGGTACAAGGGTATAGAAATAATTCACCCATTCACATGTGAGAATCCTTGAGGATGGAGATTCCACCACCTCCCTTTCCACCTTGGGAGTCTGCATGTTTGGTCTGAAGTTTTCCTATTATTGAAGTTATCTCAAACCCCCTTTTTTGGGATTGAATCAACATTTTTGAAAGACAGACTGATGCTCGACATTTCTATCTCTTTACTGATGTCTTTGATGTATGTGAGGATAGAAGTGAGCAGCAGCTGCACGGCCCAGTCCAGCAAAGTACTTGTGTCACATACAGTTTTGAACAAGAACTTCTGAATTTATATGTCACAGACTGCATCCAAAACACTGATGGGAAAACCAGTGTTTTGATCTCCAGAGTAATTCTTGCAGTTTTAGAACTGAGCTAGCAAGTGAAGATGGTTGCTGAGAGGTGAAAGACACAGTTTTTAACTAATTTTGTCTCCAACACACACACCAAAAAAAGAGACACGTACACTGGCCAATGTTTATTTTGATTCCATTGTAAAAGGACTGCAACATCCAACAGCTACCTATCCTGTATATTTCTATTCTTTTTAATATGTTTGCAATTTTAATTAAATTTTGTCAATATTTTCGTTTGAAATAAAAAGAAGAATGTAACTTGTATTTCATAAAGCCAATAAGGAGGATAAAAGGAATAGGCAGAAAGAACAGCATAGGATTTAAAATAAAAGAGTTATCCCTGTGGGTTAAGGGAAACGAATAAATATAAGAAATGAGAAATAGAAAGGTCCAAGCCCTCAGCTGACACAAATTGCTGCTGATACCAGAAGAAACTGTGCCACCTGACACTATATGGGGTCCGGCGTTACAGAAGAGTGTGAAATAAAAGGCATAAGCAATTGCTTTTGAAAAAGTAATTTGTAAGCTAAAATCATTGAGATAGGCAAAGCAAAGTACTATGGCTTAAAAAGGTGACATATTTCTGGTAATATTTCTTCTTTGTGGGGATTTACTAAACATAGTCCTTAAGAAAAGAAATAGAAGAAAGCTGAAGAATTTAAACAAGTGAGTCTGAACTCAGCTTTCAGGGATTTTAAGAAAATATTATGCGAACCAATCAATCTTTGCTAATTTTCTCTGACAGATCTGGTAGGTGGTGTTGTATTATTACTCAGAAAAGAAAAAGAAGAAAAGGGGGAAATCATGGTGAGATGTACCACATTTCCAGGAGTCCAGAGAGCCAATTTTTTGGAGAAAAATTCTGTTATAAGGCTGATCTCAGCTAAAAAACATTCTCCTCTGTCACATTTCCATCCTCTCTTTTTCTCTCTTTTCTCTGTCCTTCCACTCTCTGTGCTTCCCAAATCAGTGTTTCCATTTATTGATAGAATTCTCCTAAGATAAATTTATTTTTGATTTTTCTTTTCTTTTCCTGAAATGTTTTTCTTGTAGATTAATATTAAGGAGGGGAAATCCCTTCTCATCAAGAATACAATTTGAACCTAATCTTAAAAATACGCCTTTGCATCATCAGATAAGCTACTAAGTGAACATGCATGTTGTCAGAAGAATTATGAATTTTTCATAGAAGCAATAAGAAGGAAAGACATATGCTATTTCTTTACTGACTCATATACCATATTTTCTATCTATTTTATTAGCATTAACAATGACATTATTTTCTCACATTTTTAAACAGGACGGGATTAAATTTACAGAATGACACTGTGTAGATAATCTTGTTAAAGGCTGTGAATTGATAGAAAACTGGCACCGTGAGTACATTAATAACGTGTTCAGGGAGATTTGGTCTGCATGATTAGTTTAGACAGCTTTTAATCTAAAGATCACAGTCAGCTGATAGCTACTAAGTATGCAGATCAAATGTGGATAGAGCCTTCCCAAATCTTCGTTCGCGAAGCCCAGCCATGGATGCAGATCACTAAGCTGACCAATTAGGTCTGTGTATTCTAGCAAACTCTTCTCCTTCTGAGTCAAGTAGGTCCTAGAATTTATTTCAGTGGAAGACATGCTGGGTCTGAGATCCCCAAATCTTTTGAGCTGAGGCAAAAAGGAGTGCAGGTGGGGTGCTCAATTTTTTCCTGCCTGGAAATCAACACAAAAAATCAATTTAAAATTCTTGAATTTAAAAAAGAAATAAAGAAAAAGATACCTAAAATTAACACAAAAAATTTTCAAGAAGCCTTAGAAAACCTATTTGGAAAAAACTTCTTTCTTCATACTAATCCCCTCATCCATATCTGCTATCCTTTTCCTTTTCTGTCTATCTTAGAGACTGCTGCTACCTAGAACTCTGAATTGTCTTGTAGGTGAGAAAGTAAAAAGACTATAAGCTAGAAAATCTTTATTTGGTAGTCAGTGACCAGGTGTGCCACTGTACTTTTTGGATTCAACTGAGAAGTTCCTGGAGCACCTGCAGCTCTGCTCCTGCTTTTCTGAGCACTGACCTTGCTGGTACAAGTCCTAGACTTTCCAGGGTGCTGAAATTAGAGCGTTGTAAAGGTTCATGCCATATTTTAGTGTGATGTGAAACATTAAGGTAGTGATGTTCCCCTTTTCAACTGTAAGGCATTTCTCACAGCACTGCTTGTTTCAGCACCAGGTAAGAAAAAAGGAGGATGGTGTTTTGGAAAAGATGAACTGCGTAAAACACCAGCACAAATCAGTACTGTGCTGTGCTGGGTGTCAGTGTGGTCTGCTGTTTAAAGCAGACTGTGGGCAACACTCCTGGGCAGTGACTGTTGGTGTCAATCACTGCAATGCACTCTTATTAAGGCCAAGTTTTCAAAATTAGCACAACTATTGCTACTTTACAGTAGATGATAATCTGCCCTGGTGTCTTTAGTGGCTTGAACTGCTTCTCTCGTTTGCTTTGGTAGCTAGAGATTAATCAGAAAGGAAGACTGATGTGAGTGCTAGTTCCACATGCTTTGTTCCTCAGCCATATGTAGTGTAACAGTGTAACCTGCTCCTGACACTGTCCAAGGTGCAGACTGGAGAGACAAGTGTTACGTCCTCCCATTGAGAAAGTAGGTTCTGAAATGCAGCAGGTGGTGAATAAGTAAATACCACAAGAAAAGCTCTTACATAAATTTGTTGATAGTCTCTGATGAATGACGCAAACGTTTGAAGCTTTCAGAGATGCTGATTTTTATTTAAATTTCCACAGCTCAGTGTGTGTTATTGATTTCATACTTTATATAGTTATGGTAATAAATCCTGACTCAGCTATTAATAAAATGAAAAAAAATTGAAGATGCAACAATTGATTTTGGATAATTAAAAGATCCTTGTTGAACTGGCCCCATTGTTTGAAAACTTATTGCCCAGACCTGACACACACATACAGGGAGAGTTTATCAATACTTTTCAAATCAGGTTCATCCTGGCATCTGGTCCTTGAGCCTTGAACTTGGTTATCTGCTTAGCTCACTTTGTGAAATTGTCTAAATTCCTCATGCAATGTGCACGCAGTCCTCAGGGAGTACCACAACTGTGACTTTTCGGCAGTAGAAATACACAAGATTGGGAGCATGTTAGAGGGAGCAGCTCTCTGCCACCCAGTCACAAAGGTCCATTAGCCCTACCTTCACATCAGTCACAAATTGGTTCACATATGGGTCCCCTTTGCATCTAGGACCATGCTCCCAGGCACTGGGACACCAGTGGGATCACATCAACTCTGCTGGAGAAAGCATTTACTTTAACACACTTGTGGAGCTCTGTGCTTCCAGCTAATGATTTGGAGTCTGAAAGCTGCAGCACCAAAGTAGAGCTGCAAATCCTGATGGAACCAGGCTACTTTTTAATCCACCCTTGTAGGTGTCTCAGTACTCAAGTCTGAGCAGAGATGATTATTTAGGTTACATGTGAGAGTTGGGTGGCCCCCGTACCTCACTGAAAGCCATCAGTGGGGTGATGGCAACTCTTTGCTGATGTTGCAATTGACTTGAGAGCAGGGCGTGGAGGATGAATATTTCCTCATATGCAAATGATGTTGATTAAGTGTGCTCAAAAGCACCTGTCTGTTCTGCATTTGCAACTTGGATATTGTAAAAGGAATTTTATTTAAACACATTTCTCTGATATTTTTTTCATTTATACAGAGAGATATACTGAAAAAAGTTGTGTTTTTTTTTTAATGTGGCTAAGAGGAATTAGGGGTTCTGCTGATACTTAAATTTGATTTAAAATACATTTATAGTAAATCACTTGAAAGTCAGTGTGAAGTATTTTACTGGTATTACGTATGTGACATTATTTTTTAATATTCTCTGATGAAGAAAGAAAATTTTGTAACTTAAGAGTCATGATTATGCATAAGGTGGCTTTAAAGGCCAATTGGTAACTTTTGAATATTAACTTCTAAACTATTCAAATTATCTGTCTGCTGCAGTTTTTCCTGCAGACCTCTACTCTCCTCATAAGGCTTGATACAGGAATCCTTTGTGAGAAAAGCTTAATGTCCATAATCATATGAAAATGATATTACAAATTAGAGTTTGGGTCATTGACATTTCAGATTTTTCATCTGAAAAAAATCTATTGCAATCTATTTAAATTTCTCAATTATACTGTAAGTGCATAGACTAATTAAGACTCTGAAGGCATCTCTCTAATAATTTAAAGAATGGGATCTCGTAACATGAACAAAGTAAGTATTACAAGCATTGGAGGGCTTTGTAATTTCACTGAGGTTGTTGTTTAGAAAGCAGTATGTGGAATATTAATAGGACTATGTCTGTGCTGCTCCTCTGTGTATCTGTGAAGATGCAGAACTTAGAAAAATCCATTCTCAATAAAGTATTTAATTTAAAAATCTCCGTGACAAAATGGGTCATTCTTACTAATGCCAGAGCAACACCAGTTTTCTGGAGGTCAGATGAGTTCAATTAGCTTTTCTAATTATGTATGTCAGGCTTAAAACAGAAAGAATACAAGCTGTTTGTTAAAGTTTTAGACATCCACTCATAGACTGCAGCCTTGTATTGCTTGCCTACAGCTCAGAAATGTCGTAGAAATCTGTTTTGAAATGGGATCCAGATGCCTTCCATTAGATGTTGCCAAAACCCATATGTTCACAGGGTTTAGAAAATGTCTGTTTATTGATGACTTCAAAGCAAGTTCATAGAGATTCAGTATTTTTGCCTCACACCAAATTCAAGAAATAAATAAAGACAAACCTGAAGATCTTCCCTCAAAGTGTCTTGAGTGTATGCCCCTGCAGGAGCCTATAGGAAGCCCAGGGGTGCCCCACCTGGCTTTGGTGGAGAGCACTGTTTGGTTTTTGCTGGGGAAAGGAGCACAAAGCACTGATAAGACTGTGTGTACATTTCTCTGGTAAGTCTGCTTTTATGTTTCATCACAAGGTTTCCTTTGCTACTAGTGCAACCCACATCAGTGTATCAGTTTCTAAACTCTACTCCTCTGTTTTCTGTCTGGAAAGATGGGCTTTGGTCTCTTCCTGCTGATGTCTTGCATGATGTAAGAATGGTCAGCACAAAGCTGGTGGTAGTGTTTGGTGTGGCAGGAGAGAGGAGAGCATGGGTTTAAGGGAAGTGGGATGAGGCCAGACTCCTGCCACTGGGGTCTTGGTGTAACTTGTTCATGCCTTACTGCAGCATGTTGCCTGGCCAGCCTAATTAGTTCTGCGCTTACTGAGTGTAAGTGTAATGTGATCAGTTTCCCTGAAACAATAACTCAATCACCAGGTCATCCACTCAATTAGCAGGTCATCCAAAGACCATTGCACTACAGACCAGAAAAAAAAATTATATATTGCTCTTTAATCTGAAGCGTGTAAATCATTGCACTGATTTGACTGCACTTCTTAATAAACTTATTTTTAAGCATGTCAATAACTATTTGTGACTCCAGTGATTTTAGATATCTAGTTTCTATAGCAAACATAATTTTTCTTGATGTGTGCTGGCACATTTTGCTGACACTTCATAATAAAAAAGGTTTTTTTTTTGTTTTGGCAAGACTTCAAAAGGTAACTCACTTTAGATACATGTTAATCCTTTGCTAAACCTCAGTT
Source organism: Lepidothrix coronata (assembly GCF_001604755.1). NCBI lineage: Eukaryota > Metazoa > Chordata > Aves > Passeriformes > Pipridae > Lepidothrix > Lepidothrix coronata. The sequence continues at coordinate 8,331,192 of NW_016690211.1, forward strand.
TGACACATCCTTTCCCAATTTATTAAGTGTTGCAATACCTACAACTGTTGACAAACAGGGAAATGTGGCATTTATAAACAACTTCAACAAGAAAGCTTATTTAATAAGGGTCTCAGTTTAATGAGACTGAAGTGTTCTGCTAAGGAGAATGAGTTATGGGGTAGGCCAAACTTCTCTCTCTAAGCAATTGTAAATCTGAACGTAAGAGGCTCCAATTGAGGAAGTATGGAGAAAGAAACATAACAGCCCTTTATTAAAGGATATATGCGTATTGTCAGAACAACAAAAGGAACACAAAAGCAACTAAACAATAATCCTGTACTGAAAAAAAGTCCTCTTCAAAAAGGAAACAGTTCCATACTTCCCACCCTTTGGCGCAATTCTAAACACAATGGGCAGGGGGTGCTGTTGGATCACTGGAGGTGCAGAGCCTGTAGTTGCTCGCTGGTGCTCAGCAGGGGCTCTGTTGGGCTCTGGCAGTTGCCATGTGAGGCCCCGGTTCACGGGAGAAGCCGAAAATGGAGGTCTTCCCCCCCCCACACCGAGAAAGGGAAGGGGGAAAGGGGAAAAAAGGCTCTTCCCATGAAACTCATGTTGTCTGCAGCTGGCTGTGGCCGGGAATTCCCCCTTTTCATCGATGAACACATGCTGCTCCCAACATGGGAGCGGAGGAGGGAGAGGGCAACCTCCTTCCCCAAAAGTTCCTCTGCAGGTGGGTCAAGCCTCTCCAATGAAGTCTGAGCAGGTCCGGGCTGGGGACAGAACAGGACACAGGAAAACAGAGGCAAGCCAGAGCCAGAAAACAGCCAGATGATCAGGCCAAAAACAGAGCGAACCTCTGACTCCTCAAACACACACCTTGCCTGAGTTAAGGCAAAAGTGAAGTGACCCTGTTTCTGAGGAGAGAAGAAAAAAAAACTGATCAGCCCTCCGCACAGCCTTAGGAGGGCCATCAGCTTGGAATGCAGGCCTGCTCATTAGTTCTTTAGTATGTGTCAATTTCCCTAGGCAAACCTCTTCTCCCTCTCTCATTCAACATCTTTCTTTTACAGCAATGCAGGGGAAAGAGTAATTCCCTGCTTGGTTTTTTAAAACAAGTAAACCTATTACAATAAATTTCTGTGTCTGGATCCCAGGAGGTGATAAAACTTATCAATACAGTAATAATAAAGCAGACAAAATACTAATACTTGCTTGTGGATCTCCACAGCAATTGATTAGGAATTGTTAGGGAATGGAGAACTTCTAGTTCTTAAAAAGTTTGTGTTGTAATTAACAAGACTTTTTATGTTAAAATTGGAATTCAAAAAGAAAAAAAAATCTTATTGAAATCAAGATCAATTTTCCACTAGTGATATGTTTTAACGTAGTTTTAATGTACACATTAAATCTATGAACTATTTAATGATGAAAATGTCAAGAAGATTTTGCTTTGATATAGCCCATAGAATGGAAAAGTGTCCTAAATTTCTTTGACAGACTGATGTCCGTGTAGTTTTCAGGCTTATATATTTCCTTTACTTGATAATGTGATTTATAAGTATTGTTCTTTTGTATGACTGTGAATGTGCTGCATTGCAACAGCATTGTTAGTAAAGTATGTTTGTAAAACTTAGTGCATTCTGAAATTTTAAGCCAGATTCACCTATTAATTTTCAAATATGAGCTGTTCAACAATGTATCAGCAAATTCAGTCTTTTTCTAAGGAAGATTTTATTTTGAACCACTTTGGATTAAAATCAGATATTTCAGGCTAATTTTCCTCTGCCATCTTTTGTACCTTTATAATGTTGTTATTTCGATCTTTTCTGTTATAAGAGCATATAGTTAACATTTCACAATAAACAAGCATTATTAGCACAAAACATTTCTATAAGCTCATTTCTATGTTTCCAATAAAGCATTTTTCAGAATTGTTTGAGTAACATTATTAGGAATTTTGCTCCATCCTGCTAATTAATGTTTCCTGAAGAAGTGAAATTCTCTGTAATATTGTCTTAATTATAGCACTGCAAAGGAACATACCAGGGAGATAAAAATACCTCATTTAAGGAAAGAATCATAATGTAACTGAGCTCATCAAGGAAATTCTCTGCTGATCTAAATTTGCCTAAGATCCTAATGGCATGGAGACAACCTCCTGAGAATAGAAGTAGCAACATCTTTCCTCTCCTGCTCTTCCATGTTTCTGATAGCCTTTGGGCATCCTGTCCCATCCTGGTGCACTCCCTATGATCTTCTGGATCTGTCACTGTCTTGGCTGCCAAAATGGGATCAAGACAAATGCTCTTGGTGGCCATGGGGACAAGTGTTCAGGTCCTGTGTACATAGTGGTTCTGACAGATGTGCAATAAATTCAATGTCACAAAATTTGTGGCAGAAGCACTTTCCAACAGCTTCTTTAAGTTGCATTGCAGGAAGTGTCAGGCCTCAAAACAAAGGAAAAGCCTTTTTGTAAATGTTTGTTTGTTTGTTTGTTTTAATCGATTTGTTGATTTTTTTTCCTATATGTTTCAATGTTCTCTAGCAAAAGAATATGCATGTCAGAAACAGTAAGTTAAATTTTGCATCAGAATAAGCTCTGTCTGTATTTCACTATCAGCTGATCAACTTCTCTGTTTTTGGAGACCTCAGCCTGAAATACTTGGTTATCTTTAACATTAGAAGCATATGTAATCAGTAAATACTTTCGCAAACATAATAATGGAGACACTGAAGTCCTAACAATAAAGAAAAATTTTCTGAATAGTCTTACGTTTCATTAGCATGCTCAAAAATGCCATAGTTTCTTTTTAACTCTTCATCATTAAATATGCAGTCTCAGCAAGACTGCTTTCTCAGGTGATTTGCAGTATTAGGTGTCAAGATATGTTAACCGAGCAGTTCAATTTGTACAATAGCTAATTATTGCCATGCAACTTTTTTCGATTAGGTAAGAGAGCATGTCTCCTGTAAAGAAAGAAAGAGGCAAATTTGAATACCAAATTATTAGAAGGTACTCTTTCCTGAAAAAGTCTGGTGTTTTCTGTTGTAATGACCTAATTAGCTAATAAATTGTCTATTGAGAGAAACTGAGTATTTCCTGGAAGCTGGGGAACACAACTGAGCATTTAGACTGTGACAAATATTAGTGTCATTTTATTAGGTTCATATATGTAAAAATATCTTTTTAATAATTTCTCTTTCAGATATAATGAGAGTGTTTTTTGATCTGTTAAACTGGGGTTTCAGTCTTCTGTAGTTCATACTCCTCAGCGTGTTTGCAGCTACTTTTGCCCGCAAACTTTTGCACGTATTTCAAAAACATAGAAGAAAAGATAAAAATTTTAATTAACTGGTAGAAAAAGACAGAAGAATGTTTGCATTGAATAGAAAACTCTAATAGAACTGGAGAAAACCCCATTTTGTCTGTACTGCTGTTTCTTTAAGGACATAAAGCAAAGTATACAATGCATATTGTTAGAATGGTCATTATTTTTAAAGGCAGAATAGTATATAGCCTTGAGAAATACAGTGGTGTGAAAGACCAGTAGATGTCTGCCAGAAAGTCTATCTGATGTCAGAGGAATTTTCCAGCTAAGAACCTTACAGGCTTTTTGTCAGGGTTTACATAGCTGGACCATTCCATTATGATGCAGTCCTCTCTCATTTCAACTCCATAATGAAATGGGTTGTTCGTGGACTTTGGACAAGATTGACTGACTGGCTGGAATATTGTGAAATATTCTTCCTTGGAAGTCTTTTTGAAAAGCTTGGGATAACAATTGTGAGAAATGTGATAAATGACTTACTAAAGATCCTTGAGCTCTTTACCTTTGATTAGGTAATTAGATACAGTTACCATATCGAATAAATTTTTCTACTGACACCTTGCAAATAGCACTGTAATGCTTTCTTGCAGTGGCAGGGCAGGAAGCTAAGCAGTAGTTTATCATGTGCAAACATCAACTATGAAACTACACAAGCTGTGCAATTGCACAATTGCACAGATTTGATTTTTCAGTGACCAGAGTTTTTGCATCTGCTCTGAAAATTCAAAACCCATTGTAAAATCCACCTGTGGATCCATAGCTGGTGATGAGGAGAGAGGAAGGAAGAGCTAAGATTGTTCCATGGGATTTCTATCCCAAGCTTGGAAGCTAAGTTTATGGGACTATGCCACTGATAATTGATATGCAGTGCTTCAAGAGGAAAAATTAAAGGCTTCCAGACCTCAATGAAGCAAGCTTTCAGACTGCTTCAGCTAGGTTACTTCTGAATATACAAGCAGATCCATAGTAAAACATTCCGATGCGTGCCTTTTGTTTTTTAATGGGATAATTTATTAGAGTAAGAGGAAATATAGTTCAAGCCTTATATAATGTCATGAGACCACTGAAACCTCTTCAGTTGTGTTTTGTAGGATATATACCAATTTGTGTGAGTAGAATATATAGGTTTCTCTTACTTCAACTCTGAGTTGTTTCTGTAGCAAGTAAGGTTTCACCAACATTTTTGAATTCCAACCATGTCCTGCAAATGCTATCAGAAGGGAAAGACACAGTGAAAGTCTCTTTCTAGTATAGATCTACATGTTTCTCTAAGAGACAGTAGCACTAGAGAAGAGACTATATCTACTCACAAGATGGGAAATGACTGCTTTTATTTTTCGCAATTTACCACTTCAATATTTAATGACAGTTTGACACATTTGGAATACAGGATCTGACAGCATCTGGAGGGAACATGTTTTTTGACATACACTACATAAAAAATACTGTTGTACTGTCATTACTGAAAAATGGGGCACGTACTAATTATTCTATCCCAATCACAGCACAGTGATATTGCTATTAGGGAAGGGGAGAAAGTGCACACACAGCTCACTGGATGACTGGACTAAAGTATCCCAGCCCAGATTTCATCAAGTGCAGTCAAATTTCACCAGAGCTGAATAGGAACCACTGCACAAAAATCCCTGAACATAGAGGATATTTTTCTAAAAATTATCTCAGATTATCACAGGATTTACATAGGCATTCTCTAGGTGCAGTCATTTTTGTGTTGCAGTCTGTCACTGATTTATTTAGTCTTACATCGAGTCTAAATCATGTTAGTACTTCAGAAGAATGCCAGAATGCCATTATCCAGACTACAAGAATATGCAAGTTCTTAATTAAAATAAACAGATGTGGGCATAGTTGTAGCACAAGATTCTCCAGGAGACTCTCCTGGCCTTTTTCTCCCTCAGGGCTACTTGCAGTGGATGTTTAAGTATGCAGTTTCTCCAGCTGTTTTAAGCACTTCAGCTTCAATATTCAGGTTTTAATTGACTGTTGTCCTGTGTTGGCACAATTTCCAGGACAGATGGAGGCAGCTGAAAGGAGAAGAAAAGGATATGACTCTTTCTGTACAGTAAAGCACAGAGATAGTGTGCAATAAAAAATTATTATACACTAAGCAGCCTTGGTATCTTTTCAGAGAAGAAAAGGCTCTATCCCTAAGTGGGAATGTTGCCAGGCAGATGACTGGCATCTGTGTCCTCTTCTGCTTCAGGCACTCTGGTATTCTAGAAGTACGAATTTATCTGCCCAAATACTTAAATCAAATGAAGAAGACATGTCATCTGTCAGAGTCAAAGAACATCACTGTAAGCCCAATTAAAAAAAAAAAAAAAAGAAAAAAAAGGAGTATGATGAAAAGCAGGGAAAGCCTTGCTGTATCAGGAGAGAGGGCTGCACTCCCATGAAGATGATGCAGCTGGGGCTAAGGTAGGACTTACTTTAGCTTTGGCCTCTCCATTAAAGAAACAATAAAATCTGAACCTTTAGCATGAGTAAAAGCATGAAGAAATGGAGATATTTTAAAGAAGCAATAGAAAGACCCATCAGCGAAGTCAGTGGAGACCTGCTGAACTGAGGAGAAATCACTAAAAGTGCTGGAAAAGTCTAATGACCAGTACTTGTGTTTTCAGTGTTGCAAACTTCTGTCACTTGGGAAAGTAACAGCTTGTCCATACAAACATAGGACACGAGAAAGAATTTGGACTAGTTTCTTTGCCTGTTAAAAATTTGTGTCTGTTTTACTCCTAGAAGCACAGGAACAGATTATCAGGCAAATTTGCTTCATTTCTTCCTTTTTACTTCATTATATCTATATGAAGATGAACCCAATGCTGTCAACCTGACCAGAGCCAACTCCCACCATGAACAGAACTGTGGCCGGAGCTGAAGCAGAACATAGCTCTTTTCTCCAGTCTTAGTGGTACCCATGCAGACACAGTCAAATGTCAATGACATGCATAGTTGATGCCCATTTAGTTACACAAGTGAACTTTTAAAGAACTCTGTTATAAACTTGTAAAAATGCATAGACTGCATCCTGGATTTTCTGCAGTTGAAAACTCACATTGGTTTTGACAGATCTTTTAACTTCAGAAGTACAATGAAAAAATCATTTGGAGGGACTGAAATGTGAAGATAGTTAAAATTAAATCTTTTTGAAAAAGAAAGAACCATTTAGTAAAACAGAATTTTCACAAGACCACATTTATGGTAGTAATATTTTATCTCTACTTCCAGATATCAGCTGAGGAGTTAGCTGACATAAAAACTATGAGGTACATCTGAACCTCTGTCTCTTGTTCATACAACATATATCTTGATTTCTATGTTGGGAGATTCTAAAGGTGTCTTCCTTGTCTCACCATCATCTACGGTCTGCAAAGACATTTTCCAAGTGTCTGAATAGATTAATATAAATTCAGTGATGTCAGTGAGCAGACCCCTAAGTACTGTACAAGTCTTCGGATTCTTGTGGCATGCCAAACCCCTCTGCAAATGATCAAAGTGTCTGCCTTTGCACTGGGCTGCTTATAGTTCAGTGGAGGTGCCCTCGAATCTTTCTCGCTTCCCACATCTTCCCTGAATGTCCTTTTATTTTTTTTTTTTAATGGAAAGTGAGTCAGAATCATTATAACAGTTTTTTGTCATGAAGAAATTTTATGAGCGCTTATTCTCTGTAATTCCTACTTTATTGCAAATATGTTATCATTCACTGTACAACCAGCCTGATAAATTGTTCTCTTTTTTTCACAACTACATAATTGTATCTCACTAATACACAGCAAAACATGTTTGCTTCTCAGATATATGGATCTACTAATGTTGTTTTATGAATATCTTCCATTATTTTATAACATTAAAATATTTATTTTCTTTTATATTTGCTTAGTTGGTTATTTACTTATGACTATTCTGGTTTTCCTGTCTATCTGGGTAGCTTTTAAAGCAATCCTCAAATTTCTTGCAGTTGCTCTCCGAAGTTATGTACGATTGCTGGGTAACAGGGCAGAATTCCTGTCAGAGCTCCTCTCTATTCTCATGCACCCTTCAGTGAAAGACAGTAAAAGAGAACCATATATCACACTGATAAATCCTTTTGAGATTCAAATCAGGAAAAAAAAGCCAAGAAACCAAATACTGAAATGTCTCAGGCAAGTAAAGGAAGAATAAACATGGTATTTTAAAATCATGTATGCATTCCTTTTCCATTACTCTTATATATTGCCTTGTGAGTGGAGTTCTGCACCTTCTTTGCGGTAATGCAAAAAAAATTATTACTTATAGTAATTACTAGAATTGCTGGCTCTGATTGTCACTGACTGCTGAAATGTTGATATGCCACTAGTGGGTTCCTGATGGTGCTTTCAACTAGACTGTCCAAGAAAAAAGTTTCAGTGTTTTATATTTTCTGTTTAAAGTCCATTCTCATGATATGCCAAACATATTTGTGCACTCTTGCGCCCCAACAATCACTCTACCTGTTCAGTACTCATTCAAATGAGGAGAAGATTTTAATCTTTTAACGTTCAGTTAAAACCCGCTAAAAACATCATCACAAATGGCACTACCAGTGTTGCTATTAACAGATCCTCCAGGGACAAATGATTTATTGTGTTTTGCCCCTCAGATGCCTTTCTTTCAGAAGTGGCAGACAATTCCAGGCAGTTGAAAGACTTATTTGCTCAGGCTTCTCTTTCCTAGGCTTTTTAGGCTGTTGCATTTATACCAACCAAAGGGCTGCAATGATTACATCAGTTATATTCTGAAATAGGTCTCCAGTGCTTATCACTTCGTTACATTTGATGTGCAATTTTTGGTGTAGAAATGCATTCTTTGCCTTGTTGTTTGGTGGCTGACAGCAGTTAGAGATTCAATCACGTCTACCTGAACTGGGATGTGCATTTGATCTTGATTTTTTTACTTCCCAGCTGAACAGGACATGGAAGGCTACAACAATTACGGGAGGTGCTGGTCTAAGTAAGAAGGCAGCATTATGGACCAGAGTAAAACCAGGATGGCATATGTGATTTTAGGACATCATATCCTTTGATTGTGATATTGTCACAGAAAGGCTGCTCTCTGTCATATCCTCAGTTCCTCAGATTTGAACTACCACTGTGTTAGAGCTGATCTGGCATACTACTGCATATTTCAAAATTATTATTATTTTCAATTACATTTAATATTTGGACTGATTTTACATTAATTTTAATGAAACTAAACATTTCCATTTATTCCATAGGTTTTGCCAAATTTCTGTCATCTTTCTTGTCCGTATGTGATGTATTTACATTAATAAAACAGTTTTCCTTGGATCGTTTTTATTTTCAGCAATACCAATTTGGTTTAGGAAGATGCCAACAATTCTGTCTTCTCCTTCAGCTCCTTAGCCTGGACAATCATTTTTGTCTTTGCTAATGTGAGCTCTCTTTCAATGTTCTTTTAAGCTCTTGGTGTCTCCGTTGAGTTGAAGACAGTACTTTAATGATATTTTGTGAATTATTTTTTTTTTTCTCTTACAGATCTTTAGGTTTTAAGACTAATGACTCCTGCAGTACGTGCTTTCTTCTTTCCTTTTCTGCTGAACATGGTAGGCAGGAACATAATTACAACAGGAAAATGACTTGCAAGGTAAATGCTGGTTTTATATTTTGGAAGTAATTTATCAAGGTAATAGTGTAGCAATGGTCAAATGGTGTGTGGTAAAACTTCCTTGCCTATTCCTTTCAGGCTTTTCTGTGCTGAATAATGGAGAGGGTATGCCTGTAGTAGAGGTAAATTGGTCTCTTCTGTGATTTGAGACTACCACAAGTTTGTGTGACAACCTCTAAACACCCTGCTTCTTATCTCTTGCCTGGGTTTGGTCTTTTGTTCTGCCAAACCTTAATGTGTGTCCCAACTGAGCTCTTTAACTTTTTCAAGACCTTACTAGGGAGTAGATCCTGCGGTCAGGTGCTGAGGCTGGAGTGTTCAACCCATCCCACCAGCAGTCAGGCACTTGGTGGCTTGTGCCCAGATGTCAGGCCAGGGTCAGAAGAGTACAGAGGACAAAGGACACCAGCTGACTAGTCCTTCTCATGTCTCTGGGTTTTTCTCTTGGGGATCATATGCAGATTCGTATGTGCATTTTTGCACTGCGTTGGTGCTGACAGTGATATTTTCACTCTTTTTTTAATGTATTTTTTTGAGATACTAGAGACTATATCCTTGATATGCAAGAGAATATATCCTGAGATATAGCTAAACTGCTGATTTGGAAGCCCCACCCTACCATCTTGCAGAATCTGATGGTAGCCTTATACTTGTGGTTCTGCTGCAATGATTATTTTTTTTGCAATGGCCCCAGAAAATTCAGAAAGATGCATCCTGTTATTCTGAACAGATGGCCCCGTTGCTTAGTTTGTGCTTAGAGATCACAAAATCATAAAATCATTTAGGTTGTAAAAGACCTCTGAGATCAGCCAGTCCAACCTTTGATCACCACCTTGTCAACTAGGCTGTGGCACTGAGTGTCATGTCCAGTCATTTCTTGAACACCTCTGGGGATTGGTGACTTCGTTACCTCCCTGGGTAGTCCAAAGCTTGGCAACCCCTTCTATGAAGAAATTCTTCCTGATATCCAAGATGAACCTCCCCTAGCAGAATTTGAGGCCATTTCCTCTCATCTTGTCACTAATGCCTGGGAGAAGAGACCAATCCCCACTAGGCTACAGCCTCCTTTCAGGTAGGTGCAGAGAACCATAAGGTCTTCCATGTGCCTTGTTTTCCAGGATAAACAACCCCAGATCCCTCAGCTACTCCTCATACGACTTGCTCTCTAGACCCTTCATCAGCTCCAGTGCTCTTCTCTGTGGAGGACCAAGAATCAGAATGGGAACGGTTTCAGGAGTGGAAAAGGATATACAGCAGTTGAAAGGACTTTGTTATGCGGACTTTACAGTTCTTAAGTGTTTATAAATATGTTCATTGTATGATTCCCTGAGATTTGTAATGCCCAGGCTTGCCTGGACATGCCTCGTGGTACTTGTTCCCTGCTTGCCTGCTTCTCCCTCTGATTGGCTGAAGAGGCTGCAGAGAGGAGAGAGCTACCATTTGTCTTTTCCTTCTGCGGTTCCTCTCCAGTTCCTCCCTCTTCCCCTGAGTCCCTATCCCTATTTGTTTCCCTGGTTGTCGGTCTCATGCTCCACCCCATTTTCTGGTGCATTCCATACCAGAACTCATAAAACCCTTGTGCACCCCCATTAAAGTAGCATTGCATTGCAAACCTCAAACCTCTTCGGACCCCTTTGTGCAGTGCCGCTGCCTTTCTCCCCTCCCCCGCAGACCGTAGCACTTCTCTGGACTTACTGCAGCACCTCTGTGACTTTACTGTAGTGAGAGGCCCAGAACTGGACACCATACTTGAGGTGCAGCCTCACCAGTGCTGCATACAGAGGGAAAATCACTGCCCTGGTCATGCTGGCCACACTATTGCTGATCCAAGCCAGGAAGCCCCTGGCCTTCTTGTCCACCTGGGCACACTGCTGGCTCGTGTTCGGCCACTATCTATCAGCACCCCCAGGTCCTTTTCTGACAGGTAGTTTTTCAGCCACTCTTCCCCCAGTCTGTAGCACTGCCTGGGGTTATTGCCACTCTAGGGCAGGACCTGGCACTTGGCCTTATGAAACCTCATACAATTGACTTCATCCCATCGAACCAGCTTGTCCAAATCCCTCTGCAGAGTCTTCCTACAGCTTCATAGAAGAGGACAAGTGAGGCCAGACCTAACAGAGTTCAAGAAACAAAAGCAGCAAAAGCAGCAATCTTCAAGACCAGGGACAAGTTGCTCAATCCCAATGTGGCACAAGAGGTGTGCTGTCGTGGATCACTTCAGTAGATCTTCAGATGGGAACTAACCATCTCCTCTTTGTTTCTGCTTTCTGAGTTCTGGGATCAATCTCTTTTTACTAGGAGCCACATTACAATAGATACTAATTTATAATATTATAAACCATAAAAAGCAATATTATTTATGAATAATATCTAAAATCAGACAATATGCAAGCGACCTCATACCAAAATTCAAGTCACCTTTGAGAATATCCGAGATCAGTAATTACAAACATCTATGCAGATCATTAGCATAAAAATTGCTAAGTGACTCTCTGACCTGAAATAACTGGAGTTGTCCTACCCCATACAGTATGCAGCATCTCTAAAAACATGCTGAATCTGATAAGTAATTGCCACTGTCTAGGTCTCCTCAAAAGATATTCTGCTACTTCATGACTTCCTGATTAGACTAATTCTTGTAGTATTCTGTAGCACAACATCTAGGCTTTCTGCAGCATTCATGACCAACAAATTTCTTTTAAGTATCCTGCCTGAAGTAGGAAAAACATGTGTTTCTAGACTGAAAAGCAGCAACCAGCTAGCCTTACTATTCTGACAATCCACTTCTTTTCTATGTGTCTGAAAAATAAATTACACTCAGATGCCAGATTTAATTAGGATATTAAGTTCTTTAATGCATTGAGTGTGTGTATGAGCTTCTGGGACTGAAGGGCTGCATCCCCTCCATAAACAAGAGTTAATGCAAGTGCTGCATCATGTGCTGGCTGCCCTGACAGTGTCACTGCAGAGTCTTTTTAGGCCGAGCTAAATTTGTTTTGATAGCATAAATGAAAAGATAAATATACACAAGTGTGTGGGGGGCATTAGTTCAAAAACTAATAGTAGCAATCTCTTCTACTCAGTTGTCTCAGCCTTATAACACCAAACTTTTCCTGAAAGTTGGAATATTATTTTGACTGGCCGTTGCTTGAGGACTTATTTTCTTAATGGTTGATTTTTGCTGACAACAGCGTATGAAGCATTTTTTCTGTGTGAAGATTTTAGAAGTCTAAAGTATTTTTGCTGGATCTCTGGGATAAATAAAAGAAGATTTTCCCCTAAATAAGGCTGTTGAGTTTTACAAACTCCCTTGTGTTTGAAAATATATTAGCAAGAAAAATTTGTTTTAGTGATCAAAGGATCACTGAAATGTATAGAGAAGAATTAACATACAAAGGGAGAAAAATCTCTTTTTTCCTTAAACAGTATATCACAGTTTTTGTTTCATTGGTAAATGATGAATTCTTCAGGGAATAAGGTAGACAGAGTGTAAAAAATATATATCATCATCATTGTCACAAGAGAAAGTCCAAAAGGTATCCAAGGAAAAAAATACAGTCCTTATTTTTCTTATTGTTTTATTGACATTCTAGGGATGTATATATCAACATTGTGGTATATATTGTACTTCTTTTCTTCCTAGGCAGCAGTCTTTACTGTGTTTCAATTCTTCCTCGATGTTTCTGTCAGCAATCTGAAATGGTTGGGGCAATGGTTCTTCATCCTTCTGGCTGTTTCCCTATTACAAAAATTTCTAAATGGAAAAGCCTTTGCTGCACTTGGTATTTTTATTATCTCTAGACTTTCTTCTCATCAAAACAAGAGTAGTACAAACCACTGTCCAAGTTTCTATGTAAAATATGATTAGGTATCACTGGTAAAATTTACATCTAGTTTTTTTCTTCTATGTGCCACCTCAGATTGAGCAGATGAGTATCTCTTGTCAGAAAACGTCACTTGTGAGAACTTTGGTTGAATTACTAGCTTCACTTCAAAGACATTGCTCTTTTGACAGTACAATAATGACAAACAAACCAGAAGAACAAAGGATGCCTGTAATGGGGGGTTCAAGAAAGTCCTCTGTGGAATTTTTTGTTCCAACTGCCTGTAAATAGATAATAAATAAAGTTCCAGGGTTGATCTTGCCATATATAATTTATTACAAAGTCCCTTGTTATTTTCATGATGGATTGTAAGCTTTAATTATTTTTCTTTCATTTTAAAGAATAATCCTATAAATTTGAGACAATGTTATTTAGCTTATACTGAATAGAATGTCATAACATTTGCAGAAAACACACATAATCATAGATGAGTTCCTTTGAATGTGAAGGCAGGTCAAATTGAATGGACTTATTTATAATTTCAAGCCTTCTTTTGCTTTCATGTTACAGATTCAAAGCCTGACTTTGATGTTTGTAAGTGAGAGGGACTGCTGTATTGTTTAGACCTGTTTGGTTCTAACAAGCCAGTCCAAGGACTATTAAAAATAAATTAATATCTCTTTCAGCCTCATCACAGAGCAAGATCCCAGACATGGATCTCAGGTGGAGTCTTTTTTGACTTGCTTGCAGGTCTCCAGAGTTTGGTTGGTTGGTTATTTTTGTATTGTTTTTCTTCTTTGGGTTGTATTGAACAGTGTTCAACTTTTTGATTAACAGCTGAACATTTACGAAAAATCCAATTTTTTTTTTGATAATATTGTTCTACACCAGTAAACCACTTCCTTTTAAGTCTAAGACTGCTTAAAAGGATATTTTAATCTGTTTGCTCCACTCATGTATCAATTTTTTAGCCACTACAGTATTGTAACTCTTGACAGAATCCCTTATAAGCAAGTATTGTTGTTAATCTTATACTAAGAGTTAGTTTGAGATAGCCTGTTCAGGCTTGTGAAGTTGGGTTATTTTTCATTCATTATCACAGAAGAGGCCTAAATTCCGTATATGGGTAATAAAAGGGATGTTTTATCCCTCTGCTTTTCATATACAAACAGAAACTCCTTTATTTCAGTTATATGTAAGATACAACGAAGTATGTTTGTAACCAGAAGTGTACTTACAAGGCTGAGATAAACAGAGAGCCTAAAATAACTTAGGACAGTGGCACAGCATATGAGCCACATTTCCAATGCACACAATACATCTACCCTAACATACACCAGAGGACAGTCTTAGCACTGCTTTTATGGGAAACTCTTCGGAGAAAATAAGGGTTGTCCCACATACAAGGTAATATTTCATCTTTATATTATTCATTCTGTTCTGGGTAAAAGGAATCATCTTTCTTTTCCCTGGTCTGTTTAAATTTCGGTGATGTGATTACCTTAAAGTGAACATATATACCCTTGGGTTTTCTGGTTTGCAGAACTAATTTACAGTGTTCAATAGATTCAATAATCATAAATTCTGTTAGAAACATGATAGATATTAAAAGAGATTAATTTTGCTGACTTTTTTTTTAATATGTCCAAATCAGCATTGTCTTTTAGTGCAAACATATTTGAATTTAAAGTTTTTCATTCTGCAATTTCTTGGGGATACAAAGGAAGGCATAGTGTTTTACAGTGTCACTTTCAATGCCTTGAAAAGAATACAGTAATTAATTTCCTCCAGGTGGAACAGCTAAAAAAATTATCTTATTTCCTCCTGATGACTTCTTTCCAGAAGTTATCAGTAATACTTCTAATGCTGTTATTGAGGAAAGCAGAGAATGTAACACTGGCTCTATTGATGAAATCCACTGTAGAAGAGCAAACAGCAATTTTAGATGTTAGACTTGAGGTTCACAGAAACATAATTGCAGATGAATAAATGAAAATTTTTAAGACTGTTTTCCATCAGTCGACAAGTTAAAAACAGGAAACAGATGCAGATTACCCACACTATTATATTTACTTATAACAACTCTCTCATTTAAAAAGTTAAATTATTTCAATTCTGCCTAATCTGCACTGTATCACTCTGACAGAGAAGCCTAGGAACATTGTGAAGATGACTTACATCAACTCATACATTGTTCAATGGTATAATGGTTGTCTTCTTATATTTCTCCCCTCCCAACATGTGTTGTGCCCTCCAGTTCTTTCCTTCACACACTCCCTTCCCTCCAGTCCTGACTAAAAAATCTGCCCCTTCAGGCAAATGTAAAATTCCCTCACAAACTCAGTAAAACCTCAGAAATCTATTCAGTTTTCCTGCTGGCTAGTTCAGCACTTCAGGGTTGAATGGCAGCCAGAGCTGGCATAAGATCCATAACAAGAGTGTATGGCCAGACAAAAGGCAAGATGAAAACTCAGGAGATGGTATTTCCTTACTTTGGCAGCTCTGAAGCATTAATTTCTATCATTGCATCTCCCCAAACCAAGCCATCAGAGAATTTCTACATTTTCTGGAAAAATGGTGTGAGGGGAAAGAGAACTGGCAGTTCCTCCAGTGAACAGCAAGGAGTCAGGCATGCCAACCTCCCAGCTGCAATGAGGGAAAATAGGTTAATATGATTAAACCCTGCACTCTTCATTGACCTCAAACCCAAGAGAATTCTACAAAAGGAAGTAGTTCAGGGTGCTAGATGATTAGAAACTATAAAGATGAAACTGTAGAAGCAAAATCAGAAAGACTGAAATGAAGAATAATGTAAAACTTGCAAGGAAAATCATGTGTAGGAAAAAGCATCTATAAGCAATGCTGTCAATAAAAGGCAGAGTCAGCAAAGAGTTTTTCTGCTGTTCATGAAATCCAGTGAGTTTTTGACAGATAACACTGAGAATGTTAAAAGGTTAGCTATGGCATAACACACACTGATAGCCAGTGCAAAAGCTAATAGCTCACCCTCTAGTAATGAAATGTTTACACAGTGGCTGGGCTTGATGAAATACTGAGATGCTTAATGAGCTAATCAATGAAGTCACAGGCCTTTTTATGCTTATCTTTGAGCGTTTACAGGGAGCATTACTGCATTACTAGAAAAGGCAATAACGGGCCTTTCTTTGAAGGAAAAGCAGGACCTGGAAGTTACTGAATGGTAGGCTTAGCTTCAGCTCCTGAAAAAGTACCAGAGCAAATAGGTTGTTTATTTGTAGATAACTAAAATTCAGTAGGAAGATGAGCAACACACATCTTCCATGAGATGGCTTTCTCTAGAACAAACTGTATGAAACCATCTAATTTCTTACTTTGCCAGAGCAAAAATCTTTGATGTCAGAGGGGAAATCATAAGTGTCAGTTATTTTAACATCTTTAGTGCTTCTATTATTCTTATTATAAAACACTCTTTTCATAGGTCTTTAAGAAGGGATTGAATTGCTCTCTGTCAGAGATGTTTTAGATATAGTCAATCCTGTCCTCAGGCCAGAGGTTAGGGCTGGTGAAATCCAGTCCAGCTCATCTGAATCTCTGTTAAGTTATAAGGAGGTAGGAAATAATATCAATAATTAGGCCTTAAATGAAATCAGCTTGAATACATTTGATATGACTACAAGGTACTTATGCTATCCAAGTATGCTATTCAAATATACAGCACTATGAGCAGTATTTCCTGTTAACGTAACTATAATGAAACAGTGCTAACTAGGGCCATACTATAAAGGAGCTACTAGTTACTAGGGGATTTGTCTTGCTGTACTGCAAGTCTAGGGCTGTATCAACTTGAGTCCAAACATCAGTAGCCTAATGAGTTGCAAAACCTTTTCCTCTTTCTCGAAAGAGACATCTAAGAAATACAGATGTAAAAGTCCCTTCGTATGTGTGTGTAATATCAGCTCTCCTGAATATTTAGGAAAGTTAGAAGAATGTTATAGATAAAGCAGCTTCCTCACAGGCAGGACATGTTGTCCTGTAACCTGACTCTTCTGAGAAGGCTCCTTTGCCAAGGCAGGGAAGAGGACAGATAAATAACACTCGAATGAAGAAATGCACTGTACCAGTGATGATGGGCAGATAGGCTGACCAAGAGCAGCCTGGAGCCTGAAATTAGCCATTGCCAAGTCAGAGGAGCAGAGACAAACTCCTAAGTATCTAGAGTTCTCTTACATTAAACTTATTTTGTGAGTGCTATATGTCCTAGGAAAAAAAGCACCACACTTAGTGTTAAGTATACCATTTTGTGATCATTGCTCCATAGGCTGCTCAGGAAGCAGTTTACAGACACCAAGAAGCAAAGGTTGGAATGATGGGGAAAGCAATTTCAATCTCCTCCTAGGAAAGGATTAAATCAAGGAACGTATTTTCTCTAAGAAGTGAAGACACATGTCTGCTTTGTGGAAGGGACACACTCACACTGAACATTTACTATGAGAAATATTTGCCCCAAAATGCACTCTGCACATACCCCCTTGCTCAGGGCCCACAGCAGACCTCTGTTCATGAGCACAGATTTTTCCTGGAAGAAAAACCTAGATGAATAGAGCATTGGAGTGCTGCTGTGTCTCCTTCTGGCATGGATTACATGGACCAAGAATACTGGGGTCACTTCCAGCCCAAACAGACCAGAGAAATCCTGAATGTGCAGTTTTGCAAAGCTTTGCAATGGCCACACAGAATGTCTCTGCAATTCCTGACAATTCTCTGTCTCATGGCTTTAAATTGCTACAGCTATAGCAAAACATTTCAAAGTGTCTCGCTGTCTCTCAACACTATCAGCTAGAATCAGTATTACTTGCAATAGCCTTTTCCCCTTTTGTTTTCTCCCTTTTGGGACACCACATCTTTTCATCTTAGTTGTTTCCAAAAGTTATAGCAGATAAAGCCCTTGATGATTAAAACTCTTCTAAAATCTATCTAAGCCTCAAATTTTCCAGTCAATGCTTTATCTCCCAAGAGTCACTATAATGTGGCCTGGCTGTTTTCTCTCTGATGAAATTCGTGTCTTTCTGTAAAGTGGTTAAATCTTACTATGACAAGAGGAGGAATTGTAAGGTTACTAGAACTCTATATGAGCATTATTTAGTATGGTATTGATTGAGAAATAATTCCCGAAGAATCATGGAAGGAATTTAGTAAAACTTCTGAAGATGCCTGCAGGTTTTATGCCACTTGTTTAAACAAATAAATAAAATTTCCAGATAGAGATCTGGTGCAAATTAACTCCACTAGCAACATGCACAGTCCTTGCTGAGAAACAATGATGTCTTCTGTTAACTACATTGAAGACTTTCTCTATGTATAAGGTAATCTTGCCCTCTAGTTTGCTTTCACCCTTTCAAGATGCTTTGTCATACATGACTTCTTCTGAGACCGACCCTTACTTCTCTATGTCACTCAGCATAAAGTCTTATTTGGTAATAATGAATTGTTTTCTTTGATAGGATGTAAGAAGGACATAATTTAAAATAAAAGGAGGAAAACAGTTTGTCAGAGACGTGGAAACATCAGGAAGGACTACAAAAGTTTGAAGAAATTCTAGAAGCAATTTGGGCAGGAGTTTTCTCACAGGTAGATGCTTAATTACATCAGAAGAATGGAATATAGACATTTAGTAAAACAATGCATGGCTTGGAAGTCGAAAGCATCGTGAAATTTCATCTCCAGGGTAATGGAAATTACTTGCCTGAAGAGAAGGAGAAAACAGAACAGATGTTCTAACAAATGACAGCTTGCTGCTGAGTTGCCTTTTGCGACTTAGCTGGCAGAAATATCAAGTGTTCGAAGGCATCAGTTCTTTTGCAGGATATATAGCACATGAGACATCAGCATTTCTACTTCCAAGGCGGAGGATTATTTTTTCAAAATTTAGCCTGTACACTTAGAAATATTCATATTTTTACTTTTGGCTATAAGTGTGAGTGTGATATAAGAAAAATATTTAGAACTCTGTGTTCCTTCTGTCTGGAGAGAGATAGGCACTTCCTTTTGTCTCATTTCTTGGGCAGAGTTTGCACAAGGATAGCAGTTTTATCATATGTGACTATATTGACAATATCAGTGACAGATACTCTGCTATATTAAAGTTTTTAATATCTGTTCTTGGCACATGATTAAGTCCCTTGCTGAGTAGTACACACAGCTAGCTTGTTTAGTTTAACATTTCCTTATACCCTTATTAAACAGCGACCATGTAAGTTCTCAGCATGCAGCTGTGGGGGCCCTGTGGATCCAAGTACCATTCCAGATGTCCACCCTGGGATTTCTTGATGGCATTGCAGATGAGGAAGAGTCCATCAGCAAACGTTTGCAGTATTAAAATCACATGCAGAATATCCTTCTGAGTGAGTCTAAATGGCTGGGAGGAAGGGTGAATGGAATTAGCCAAGGGAGATTGCAGACATGTGGAAGGTGTGACCCTCCCACAACTTCAATGCCTGTGTCACTGCCAGTAGCATTTCACATGACAGCAGTGAGATCAATGACACTGACATCAGAGTATGAACTTTTGTTCCCTCCCTCTCATATTCCTGCTTTTTAAGTTCGTGGAAAGAGGACTGACACCCAGATAGGGCAGATACAGATGGACCTCTGGTCTGAGATGGCTTGTCTGATGCTTGAGTGACAACAGGAACTCATTTGGTGATGCTGTCATCAGCATAGTCCTTGAACTGTAATTTTATTGATCTGATTAAACCTATAAAAGATGTATCTTTCACTTCTTTAGGCTTATAGCTATATCTGCCGTTGCTTCCCAGATAAGAACAGCACCTGTCTTTGTACATATAGAAGAACAACAAACTTCCAAAATATTGGCCTGCCTGTTAACAGGTGAGGTGAATTAGTTACTGAAAAGGCAGAGATTCTCAACACTTTCTTCACCTTTGTCTTTACCATGATGCCTCACAGCTTTTTGATTTTTAATTTTTATATATTTTAGAAGTAGTTTTGTAGTGAATGTAGATTTTAATGTAGCTGTATTATATCCCTTACCCTTAGCACAGTAGTTTACACATATACCCAACCCTATTATCCCCTTTCATATCTAACTTTCTAAATTCCTTTAGCTTGTTTAGACTTCCCTCAAGGTAGGCCTTCTTTCTGTTTAAGAACATTTGCACCCTAGCTTGAACAACAAGATACATCATAGTCAAAGCATCCTTCAGAACTCAGAACTTTGGAGGAACTCCAAGGACTGGACGTGCTGTGACGAAGAGGAAGATGGGGAAGAGGGGGTCCCAGAAGCCCCTGCCTCAATTTCCAGAGGGGCGTGCCAGGGGGAGGATCTGGGGGTGGATAGATCTGAGATTGGTTAGGATAATACCTGAAATTGTGGAACCTCTTGGACACGGCGTGCATCATGTGTATTCCCTGGGCCCCGGCCTGAAATTAAAGGACCTACTCTCTTTATCTTATCTCCTGCACTAAATTGTTCTGGAGTCCGTTTTTCTGTTGTCTCTTAAGGCAACACCAGCACTGGCCCCAGATGCTGAGAACAAAATTCCATGCTGATGCAAACACAGAGCTGCTGTCAATGAAGGTAGAGTTGATGTATGAGCTGTTACAGGAACTTGACCCCTACAATATGATGAGCCCTGATATCCCCCCAGGGGTATTAAGAGAGCTGGCTGATGTCATTGTGAGGCCACTCTCCATACTCTTCAAGAAGATGTGGATATTGGGGAATATCCAATAAGACTAGAGCAAGGCTAATGGCACCCTATCTACAAGAAGAGTGTTACTATCGGATTATTGAAATTATTAGAGAGATGCTTCTGCCCAAATTAGGGTGCAAACGAGACCATATGCTGAAGTCAATAGTAAGAATTTTATTTAACAATAAATGAGGGGTTCAAAGAAGGAGAGAAATATAGGGGAAATGGGTGGGGGTGGGGGAAAGTGAAAGAGAGTAACAGAGAAACAGATTAAGTAGAAAAAAGGTATCACCACTCCATAGATTTTGATGACATCCCATTGGTCCTCGTCTTCTGGTCTTCTTGGTGGTTACACACTGTATCTGCCAAGTGGTGGCGGGAGAGAGTTCACGAAAATCCTGTTTCATGGGGTTTATATTGTGCAAAGGCTAGGTAGAAATGCCAACTGTACCTCCCCTGGATGATGCAATACTGGATCATGGGACATTTCATGTGACACCTTCTAAGATGTTGCAGCTCTCGGCATAGTTGAATCAATCATGGCACATTATGGGCCATGTGTAAATGTCTTTGATGTTCCCCAGAGGGGTATTCACAGCTGAGTCACCATGTAAGGGAAGACTATCCTATCTCACAGGATTTGCCAATTATCAGCCTCTTCTCTTATCTGGAAATCCAATTTGTAACTTCACGTATGCAGACCCTTCTGCAACTGGGAGGCCACTCTGTGCATCACTAGCAATCTGGGATAGTTGGACAATATTGCCACCTTATCTTATTTCAAGTTCCTAATTAGTGGGCATATTCAGAGAGGGGTGCACTTCGGTGAAAGAAATTCACAATGAGAACAATTGGCTGTCGGAATAATCTCCCCAGGGAAGTGGTGGAAAGTTAGTTGTCTCACTAGATCTGAGATAACTGCATAGAAGTCTCTCACAGGTGGAAGTAACAGATAATGTGGCAATGAAAGATACACTATTGTGTATATGAAAATAGAACAATAGTGGGGGGAGAAGGAAGGGTGAGGAGGAGAGAAAGTATTTAATCGCATGGCCATTTCTAATCACTGGTGTACTGAATGTAAGGGACACTCAATGAAATTATCCAAGAATATTTTTTTTTTGACAACTGGTAATGAGATAAGCAAGCCATCGAGCAATGGCAGTAATTCAAAATAATGGAAACATATTTGCTTTTCCTGTCCTACTCTCTTCTCCCTAGAGTATGCCACTTGTTTTCATTTTCAGTGAAAAATTAGAAAATAGAAGACAACTCAAGTGCTGCTGTAGGAGAGCAAGGCCCTCCTGAACCAGACTTGTTTATTATTATCAAGGCTTGACATGACACTGGTCTCTGTGTAGACCAAAAAACCCAAAAACCCAAATTTTTCTTCTAGTTAAAAATAATGGAAGTAAGCAGAAGCCACCAGCATGTTAATTGTAAAATCTTGATTAGTAAGTCCTCTTTTTACTAGCTGCAAATCAACCAGAAAAGCATTGATTTATACAAATGGCAAAGAGAATTAAAGGAATGACTATTACTGGGGGGAAATACTGTGAAAATATGGCAATAGGTAATAGCAAAGTATGAGTTTCAAGGTTGTTTAAAAATTAACATATTTTAAAACATATAGATAAGAGTCAGTATCAATGCACACCCTGGCTCTGTGCACTGCTGTTGGAAGATGAACACAATACTTTTTCTGTTTTGATGAAAAAATTAAACCCAGACTTTTGACACTCTATAAACACATCTTTTAATATTCAATGTTAATGATGAAAATGTTAGGAAATAGGAATAGGAAAAATACTGTTTTGGCAGAAGGGAAAGCAAAGCACATATGAATGAATGAAATACTTCATTTGTTGAATACTAGCCATAAAGGTCCAAAAAGTGAAAGTACTATCCAGCAATCTAACATCCTGCTTTTGAAAAATCTCAAATGACTCATGTAACTGTGTCTCTGCATTACTTACATGAGGAGGAGTACTACGTCTATCCTTATTTTGGCATTTCTAGCCAAAAGAAACACAGTAACACTTGTATCTGGTTTTCTCATGGATATATACTATATAGGCCCATGGAATAATTCATCCCAAAGCTACTGGGATAAAGTGAATACAAAACACAGAATGCAGAACTGTCTTTATCAGTATTTTTTTCTTATCTATTCTGGTTCCCTGAGATTTCTCAATAATTTTTCATCCTCTGGGATTTTAGTAGACTAGACTTTGAAAATGTGGGTTGTGATACAATGAGAATCTTCACCTTCCTCACTAAGTAAAAAGCTTTAATATGATTTCAGTGTATGAAAGAACTTACAAATGAAAGCTGACGTGCCCCTATAGTGCAAAGAAATATCAGGTGGAAAGAAAAGTTCCATCCTCTTATGAATTTTTTCCTTTATTTATTCAAGGGTTAGAAGAGGGAGAAGAGCAGTGCCCTGTTTCACTGCTTTAAATTTGCCCAACATGTACTGCCCCAAAATACAGAAACAGAGTATCCTGTTTGTTGTTTCAGCTTGCTGACAGCAGAGCTGAACCGGGCTTCTGTCTTCCTAGGAGGATTTTCTTGACCCTTGCTACTTTAGAAGTAATACACAGTTCTTCCCTTCATGACATGAAGTTTGATTTCACCATGTGGACAGATGCCATAGGAAAAAATAACATGATCTAAGACACACCAAAACTTCCATGTATGTTCTTCCGTAGCCGAACTCCCTCTGGGCTGACGTAACAGTTCATGGTTGTTTAACAGTTCTTTAATTGAGCAGAAAATAACACAGTCTAATCTATTTGCTGGAGGTTGAAGGCAAAGAAATTCACACTGGGAAAAAAAGCTAACATTTGTAAAGGAATACATAGCTAAATAGTGAAATGTTTCATCAAGGGATGTGATGGACACTGTCTGCCAACCTCTTTATATCAAGATGGGGCCATTTTCCAGGTCATGTGATACTGAGGTTCTGACTCAATGCTCATCATAATTTTATACTCCAAGAGCTGTAAATCTACAGAATTATATATCTTATAATTGTTAAAATTACATATTAGCAAATATATCTTTAGCAAATTAGCATATTTATTTTTAATATTCTCTGAAGCATTTGGAAGGATTCTAATTGTTCATGGTGAAAGGAATTTACAAAAAATTTGTAAGTTAACTTTAGGTTCTTAACCAGATATTTGAGAATTTATTTTTGTCTTGCCATGAAAATGCATCAGTTTGCTTGATTCTTTGTATTAAAATATGTGTAGTATTTAAACATCTATAGTTTTGATTTGTTGTTTATTATCAAAACAAATGTATTTCTTTACTATTACACTAGCAGTGTTTGCTACTGATCTCAGTGAATTGTCACACTCTTGGGTTATGAGCACCTTTCAGCTGAGGAGGTAGTGAAAAACCTGATCCTTTAACTGTAGGAGTGTTGATGAGGCCTGGCCTGAATGACTGAAATAAAAAATGAAATAAAACAGCTTCCCTGGCATATCATCCTTTTCAGCATTAGGAGATAAGAGATTCTCCTTTCCCGGTCTGAGCCGAAAACACAGCAGCTGTCACATATGGGTAACACACTACCCAAATACCCCAAGCCCCTCTTAGAACGTGAACTGAGGCCCGAGCAACACCACTGCTGACTCCTTTTGAAGATAAAACACGTATCCTCTTCTGATTACGTGAACGTGCCTATAAGCTATTTTATGAAATAATTAGTTGAAGTTTCCTAATTTTAAGAGTAGGGCAGAGCAGGGAATAAAGAAGTTGTGGTTAATTTAATTCTCCAAATATCTGCAAGAGATTGCTTTTTCACTGGAAATTTCTATCAAGGTAGCATCTGGCAAGTTTCCCTTTCAAAAAATATTGTCAACAATATTTTCAGCTAATTAAAAGGAAATAGGTGGTAGAATGGTACAGTGTAAACTATAGTTCTACTGAAATGAGGAAAGCAATTACATCTACTGAGGAGATAACATGTTTTAGAGTTAGGAAGACCAAGAAGAAAACAACAAAAGAGCTCTATTATGTTTGCACCTCACACTGTATGTAGAGTTGTATACACTTCAGAGGAAGATAAGACTAAGATAGGAGGAGTTAATGTTATACAGATAAAGTCAGATTTTAAAAGTAGAAGGCACTAAAACAATGGACTGAATTACCAGCAAGAATCAATAGAGTTTTCTAGTTTTCTGCTTTATGCTCTTGATGATTAAGCACCTTACTAGTTAATATGAATGAAGATGTATATTTTCAGTCATTTGCAGCTTTTTGTTTTGTTGGGTTTTGTGTTGTTGTTTTGGTTTTTTGTGGGGGTTTTTTGTTGTTTAGTTGGTTTTTTGTACATACATCACCTTTAAAGCCATCAGTGATTTTTTGTCTGTCTGGAGAATAAGAATAGATGAGAGAATCTGTCACTAAATGAGACAGGATATGAGTAGGGATTCGCAGAGTGCCTGAAGGAATTAAATGGGAAGAAGAAGGGTAGAGTGTCATTGTGCTTTCAGAAGCAGTACCTCAGAGAAAAGAGTGCAGAGTCTTTGTTCCAAAGGCTGACAGATTTTGATTAAATTAATTTCCAGAAAATGTAATGCATAATACTTACAGATTTACCAACAATGGAATATAAGTTTTTTCTGAAGAATTACACAAAGTGTTTAAAAATGCTTCTTTCAAGGAGAGAAATGTTAGTAATTCTGCTGATTTCTCATCACAAAGTGTCTCTGATATTCTCATGAGGGATATTTTCATGAGGGACATTCTCATGTGGGATATTCTCATGAGGGCTGAGCTTCTGACCAGAAAAAGAAAACTAAGACCTCTGGTAAATACTCAGAACTTTCTGAATGTTTGTTTCTTCATGTGGATCCATTAGCTGGCATTTATGAGTAAGGGTAGGGAAGAAAAATGAGACCTGTTCCTGGAATAGAGAAATTCAGGGGTTTAAAAACAGATTTTCTTTCTTTGAGGACAGTCTACATTACCATGAAAACTAGAAGTCATGAATTTTGGTGACAACATATGGTAAAAGAAAGGAAAAAGAAAAAAAGAGAAAAGCTGTCACCAGTCCAATAGCCTCCTAACTAAGACAGTTACCCGAGAAAATAATGTGCAAAAGATCCATGTACAATGCCCCTTCTCTACCTAATCTGCTGCAAGGAATTTTACTCCTAACTGACAGTTCCTGAGTTAATTTATTCTGTCACTTGCTGCCGTGAGTTCCCTGCAAGAAATCCCCTACACTACGGCAGGGTAATCCTAACAGGAGGTCCCTTACTCCTCTGGGATTTGCAAAACCACATCCAAGTCCCAGTCAAGAAGCAACCAAGTTGCAACCAGGGATTCCATGGACACCAACTGACAACATTACTGACAAATCCTGAGTATTTACATGATATGTTTCCTTTGGGTTAAACAAGTGTTTTTTCCTAAAAGACTCCAGGTGAGTTCTAGGATCCACGTCCAGGTGAAATGGCCCTGGCCTCCCTGCTGCTCATAGAGGAGTAGTCCATCAAATACCAGGATTCACCTGCTCCCCTTACTGGGCTGCTTTACTGCAACAGTCAGAGGATGAGGTACAGAAACTAACTAACAAATGCCTGTACGTACTTGTAGGCATTTTGAATAAAGTACGGTACCAGGTATAAAACCAGTCCTCTATAGCCAGGCTTCTGCCTTGTTTTGGTTCACAAAATGCTCAGTCATTTCTCCAGTTTATACATTCTAATGTTAAATCTTATAGCTTCTTTATTCTACTCAAAATACAGCACACAAAAAAAATCCCCTTGTCTTCCATTACAACTTTGTCTTATTAGGGGACCAAATGAGGATCTCAGGATCTACCAAATTATACCTCTGAATACAGCTTGGTTTTTGCAAGGGTGAATAGTGGCAAGGCTTGGCATCGTTTACCAGTGCTGACATTTCTAAAGCCAGCTGGCTTCACTTGTCATTTTATCACTTTAACTTGGATGTTCTCATCTCAGTTTGGGTGCAATGAGTTCAAGTTAGAGCATTTGTTCCTTTTCTGTATATAAAGGTTGTGCTGGTGTTTGTATTCTGTTTTTTTGTCCCTGTAACCTTTCAGAGTGGAAGAATGATGTCGCACAGTCTAGTTACGATAACTGCACTATCTGCACAAACTCTTCCCTAAGAAAAATTGCAAAATAGATAACTGGAATAACTCAGAGGTGGTGCTGCAGTTTTACTGACAGCATTTTCTGAAGTGAAGAAGTCTGTGAGTGCAGTCCATCAGAAACTCCTTTACCATTTTTTCACTGTCAGGTGAACCTCCTGAAGAATTTCTTGATGCACAAGTGTGTCTTCAGTATTGGAATAATAGTGAGAACAAATACACTAATGCAAAATTCCTAAGCTACAAATATTGAATTTTCTTCTCTCATACTCAAAACACACCATACATAATAATAAAAAAGTGTGCAATGTGTGCTGATAGTTCCAGTTTGTGGAAAATTGGTACATAAGGGATGGAATTGTAACATTAGATGCTGCTGAATATTTATATTGTTTCACAAAATTTCCTCTTTTTCATTCTACCTCTTGTTCAGTCTGGAATACCTGCAATAGTGTGAAGGTTACTTAGTTTTTTCTTTAGGTCAGGTGTTAGAGAATATTATTGTTATGGGAAAATCACTCCAAAAGTCCATTAAAGTAACTCAAGTCAGCTGAGTTACTGGCATTATGGAATGCACAGAGCTCAATGTGCTCCCAGATCCAGGTATATATTACTCCTGCAGGATGTATATGGCCCAGGTTATGCAAAGCCAAATAATACTGCTATGAGGGTTGGTGGGGGGGTGGTCAGATCAGGGCACACTGTATGTTTGACTTGACACCACAGAAATTGTTCAGCTGTAGGCATTCTACACCTCAGTGTCCCAGTCCTTGTTCCACTGCTCCTCTCACAATTCAGCTCAGAGCTGTCTCATGCCAGCGCCTGATGTCAGTTCATAACCTCATCATGACACAGTGGGGAGCAACATGGACCTAAACAAAACCTAGGAAGGCTACTTTATTATTGATTCTAGGTTTACAGATTTTGAGATTTAATTGCGAGATGAAGTTTGTTCAGTTTCTTTTTGATCTCTTTTTCCAGCTCACAGGGAGGAATACCCTCTGTCCTGGGTAAAGACTGAAGTTATTGAAGCTAGATAGTGCTAGAATGGCAGAACACTTATGAATTTAGTTACAGTTTCCATTACTGCCTTCAAGAGTACTCCAATCAGTAGTTATGTATGTTGGTTTGCTTGGGTAGGGAGAAACTCTCTCCTGACCCATACAGTAACTCTGTCCTTGTAATGCAGAAGGGTGTGAGAAGGTGGAGAAAAAATGGCTGGTACCACGAGAACTTTTTTTGGGAGCAAGAGCCAGACTGCCTGTTTTGTGTGTCTAGGTGAAGTGACAGCTGAACACAAACCCTCCCACTGTGCCCTGTTGTGGTCCCTGGGCTCTGCCTGCTGCCTTCGCTCTGCTGCCAGCTCTGGAGCAGGGCATTCACATCAACAAGGTGCAGGCTGTGAGTCCCCTCAGTAATGGAGCTTGTAGTCATAAAACAAGCATCCTGTCTGCTTCCTAAACACTGCAGTGGGTTTCTCATTTCACATATCAGGAGAAGCACAAAAAAAACCCCCCAAAAATCAAAAAAACAGTTCTGTTTTACAGTGGCTTGTTTTGCAGCTGCAGATATTGGCTTGGTGTTGAAAAAGCTGCCGAGGCACTCTGCTTACTTCTTATTAATGCTTTCAGTTGCTGCTTATAGCATAAAGTTGTTGAGCCAGAGAGCCCTGGGAAAATGCAGTGTTCTAATGGCAAGGTCCAGAATAGACAGTCTGCTGGGGCAATTCTTCAGCATGGACTTCAAGGAACGGTACATGCATTGTACAGGGAACAACTTATTTTAGGATATATTAGCCTAGAACTTATAAACTCAAAGGAGTAGGTAGAGCTTGCCTGAGTCAATGTAAATCATGCAAGAGGTAAAGCATTTTTCCCTATATGAGGAGCAAATACAACTTTCTCACTGAACACACTTCTCAGCAGTAGTGCAAAAACCAATTCAGACTCACTGCTGTAGCACTTGTGTGGCACTTGTGTCTCCTTCATCTGAGGAATAAACCTCTGACCTCCCTATTCCCTTCCTGATGGAGCCATGCACCTCTATACCCTCATAGACAAGAGGCTATGAATCCCTAAAATCCCTCCTCTGTCCTTTTGTGAGATCCAGTGGTATTTCTTGCACTCTGAGGATGTTCCTGAGTCACTTTCTGTCCCAGAAAGTGCTCTCATATATTTATGTGTAGCATTTCAGATGGATACCTATAGTACAACAGCTCTATTCACTCCCATGTTGTACAATTTCAAGCAAGAAGCACTTAGAAAAAATGTTGCCCAAAACCTTCATAAAACTGAGAGCAAAGTGATTGCTTAGTTTCATACACAGTACTGAATCTTAGGACTGAAATAACAGCATCATAATATATAACATGTTAGTGACACATATATACAGAAAATAAAACTGTGTATACACAGCAGATGTACATCACTGGAGTCCCCTATGTATACCAGATCTGCACAGATTTTCTTAGTTAGGATCAGTCTTCCTGGCAGTAGGGGGAGCAGCCAGAAACATTAAAGGTATGGCTGTTCTCAAACTGCATGTTCTTGTATTTGTATGGAGCAAGTAGATTTTTACCATAAAAAGCAACTTTAATAATGTGGTAATGACCTTTAAATCCTCGGCCTCTGTTTCCTTCAAGAGGATTTTGCCTGATAATTTCTAGACAATATCTATTTTGTATGTATATGTATGTATTTTATATATACACATAAATACAAAGATATATAATGGTTTCCTAAAAATACAGGAATAAAGCTTGAAAATAGCTGTGTAATTTCTCAAACAGTAAATTTTTTTCTTAAGATTGCACAGAAATAAATACTACAACTCTGCTTGTTCTGAACCATGATTTTCTGAAGAGAATGGCTTTTCTTCCTTTCCTTTTTCCTAGACAGTGAAGCGAGCAGTTCCCCTTCACACTCTAACTGTGATGAGTTTTTTGCCATAGTCTCACAGAAACTTAGTCTGTGCTATGTCACACTTGCTGCAGTCTGTGACCAACTCCTTTGATACGCTGTACAAAATGTGCAGTTCTTTGACCGTATCTTATAATAAATAAACAAAATTCATCCTGGAAAATGAGTAGTCAAGACTCACAGTCATCTTCTTTCTGGCTGGAATATTAAACAGTGAATGTGTCATTAGAATGAGATTGTTCCAGTGATATTTGAGTGTAATTTATTTTCAGACTCTTTCTCCTATGTGCATGTGTGCCTAGACACAGTGATTAGATAGTTTAGGAAAAAAAAAATCTCTATATGTTGATTTCATTTTAACACAGTACTTGAATTTTTGATCTTACTACAATTCAAGTTGTATTTTCACAGGCTTTTATCACTGTTATTTTTATCTGCATCTGGGTATGGAGCCTCTTGTTCTAGTGAGTAGTTTATTTCATCACTGAACTTATCACACAAAATAGCTGTCAATAAAATGGCTACACATAATGAAAAGGAGAACACACTTTTTTTCTTTTTACATGCAAATTATGTCTCCTTTAAAGCAAAGTCTCGAACTTCTTTAGCTAAATTATAAATTAGGGTGTTTTTTTTCCATAGAGCATTTGATAGATTCCTACTAAAATAATTTTAAAGACTTACAGACTTAAGTTTCCTGATACCTCATATTTGCATGGCATCTTAGAGAAACAGGTGATTAGATAACAAAACTCAGTAGTTTCCTTCATAAAAGAAAGGAGAGAGAGAAAAGATCTCTTACAAAAAAATCCACCATCAAGTGCCAGAAACCTTTCATTTTGGTATGTTATGGTGGGGAAAAAAAAAGTTTTCCCTCTGAAGTTATAAAATGATAACCCCCCAGGGGGTGGTTACCCTTGGGTTTGAGCCAATAAGCGCTTCTGCAAAATATAAACATATCACCCAGACCGAAAAAGAAGGTAGTTGTAGTAGTTGTTGTTGGAGAGGTGACCATGTTTTGAGGCCACGAGGAGAAGGGGCAGGAGCCCCTTTGGGGGCTGGGTCCCCCCAACCCCTGGCTTGGGGGCTACAGGGACTTGGAACAGTGTTAGACTGGGCTAAGTATCTGTAGCTAAGAGCTGGGGGATATTTCTCCACTGTAAGCAGCAGCAGGAGACACTGAGAGCGGCGGCAGAGCAGCAGTGGATGGAGAACAGTGGCAAAGAGCCAGAAGATAAGGAGCAGCAAACAGGCATTGCAGCCAAGCAGGAAGACACAGAGATCTCTAACAGAGCTGGCTACAGAGCAGGACTAAGCTCTACAGAGACAGAGTTTGGGGAAAAACGAAAACCAAAACCCCCAAACTCCTTTTGAGATCCCTCCTAAAGTGGAGAGGTGGACTCCTACTGGATGGAAGTCCTAAAATGCAGCATGCACTGCAGAGAGGAGCTGAGAAGCTCAAGGCATCCCGGAGCTGGACTGGGACAGCCAAAAGGAATGTAGAGGAGGGCTTCGTCCCCTCACGGCTGCTAAACTAAGCTAGCAGCCTGAGATCAGAGCACAGGAGCTCTGTAAGGGAGCTTGAATCCCCTGAAGGTAGGGACCATCACGAAGGCTCCTGCACTTCATGATATGACGTGGTGAAGTGACCTTTGTCCCGGTGAACACAGCCCACAGAAGAGGAAGACCCTCGCTTGGAGTCGAAGGGCCGAGAGGGGCTTGGAGATCCCCCTCATATGTAATGAAAAGTGATCCAGCTACAGAGGCTGCATGGAAGGAGAGAGAGAGAGAAAGACTGATGCCCTAGAGACACTGCTGCTCTGAGAGTGGAAAGGATCTCTTCCTTCTTCCCTCCTGGACTTTTATTTGGAGGAAGAAGAGATTTGATCCATTGTAAATACTGCTTTATCATAGAAGAGATAGTTGAGATTGTGTGTGTAATGTATTATAATATTTATTTGTAAAGTCATTGTAATATAATCCCTTCCCCCCATTTTGAGTCTTGTGTGGTGTCTGGAAAACCCATCTCACACTGGGCTGAGATGTGGGAGGGGAGCTAGGACTTGGGAATTGGATTTTGGGGCTCTCAAACCATTGCATATGTTTAAGTCCAAAGACTACAGACATGAATTTTTTGGGGATTAAAACACATTTTCCGGCATTTATTTTGTGAATTAAATTCTTAAAATATAGGCAATACATAAGCCATTGAAAATGGCTTAAATGAGGTTAAATTCCATGCAGCAAAGCTGGACAGAGAGTGGAATACAAGGAAATCTGCATGTACTCCTAACTATTATGTCAAAATGTCATAGGTTTTTTGTAAAGCCTCTGAAAGTTATTATACTTGTCAACTCTGTCTTCTAATCTTGGTGTTGCATTTGTCTTCTTCCCAGCCAAAACTTAAAGAAGCTTGTAATTTTTGCCCTCTTTGTCTTAAAGAGTGATTACCATTGACAAGAAATTTTTATACATAAAACTCAGGAATTTTATGATTATCCCATCCAAGTCAGGAGACTTCCACACCAAGCAAAGTCTTGCATTTTTCTGCCCCCAAAGTACTGCTTCGTTGCCAGGGTTTCCAACAGGAGAATGGGGTCTACAGTGATTGATGAGGTAGGGAGAGGGGAGGTTTCTCTTGCCAAACATATACACGCTTTTGACTGTTACACCAGGGATGCATGGCACTATAGTTATACGCTCTGTGGATGGTCTAGTTATATGCCTGCTGAGGCAGCGGTGGCAGCCTGCACAAAACATCAAGAATAGGGTTGTGTAGGAGACTTTGTTGTGGCCTATATGAGTGCTGATGAAATAGGAATAAGAAGAGATAGTGTCTAATTCAAGCTGTAATAGACCATTAAACTTAATGAGAGGATAGTCTCAGACAATAATGAAACACCTATGACCAGTGTGATATTGATGAATAGTTGAGGAAACAGTGCATGAAAGAGGGGCTGCTTATGGATTGCAGGTACAGCTGGATACATAAGAGAAGGAATAAGATTTCTTCCTGTCTCTATCTAAACCAAAATGGAAGCGGGTTGTGACACTGAAATATTAATAGGAGAGTTATTTGAGTTGGGGACTGTAGGAAGATGAAAAAGGGAAGAAGAGAAAGAAGTTTGGGATGACACTTTCTGTAGGGATGAAGATATAAGTATCGGAAATCATTCAAAAATTCTAGAACTGAGCTTAAAAAAAATAGGTGTAATATGGTGAAGAGTAGTTTCTATAAGTCCTGTTCTACTACACATCAAAAAATAACAATCAAATCCAAGACTAAATAGAAAAGTTCTGTGACAATATTAGGAATCTAGGAAGATGGTAAACAATGTTTAGTTTTCAAATGGCTACTGAAAGAATAAACACTTAAGGAGGAATGAAAAAAATAAAATCAGAATAAATGGGAATGAACAAGTACGCTAACCAAGGAACAACACTTTTTGTGTCACTTCCTGATACATTCATGTGAAAAAAAGTTTAGATCTAAAGAAGGTAAATAATTAAAAACATAAATAAGAACCACAGAATATTTTTAGAAAACCCTTCATTTTTAAATGGAAGAGTAGTAATGGTCTTGTAGAAATACTGGCCCACATGGTGACTGACATGCTGAAAGAGAGTCAAAAACATAACAGTATGGGAAACTTCCGTCTTCATGAACTGGCTGCTTTTATAGCAAGAAAATAATTATGGTTTTAGACAGTAGAACTGATTACTTCTTGGAAACCCATCTAGTCAGACACTTAGATAATAAGAAAAAAGTACTGATCAGTGAACAGGATCTGGACCAGAACATAATTATAAAAAGGACACTCAATAACAGTGGCCTGAAGGTACAACCGACTTAGAAACATGAAATATAGAATCTTTCTAATGTATTTTACTCTGAAAAAAGGGTAAAGATATAGAAGACAGTTTTTGAGGTACAATTAGATAAGGAAGGAAGTTAAAACCAACTACTAAAACAGCTTTTCAAATGCATTGGAAACAAGACCTCTGAATGACTGTCAAAGCCTGATGCAGTTAAATACACGAAAAGAAGAAGCAGTAGCAGAAAAGGAAATAAATTATTTATGTTAGTGTCACTATGGAAGAGCACAGGGCAAGTTCTGTATCTGAACTACTCTTTATGAGTGAAACTCTGAGACATATCCTTTAAACCATCTTTTAAATCATTTATGATTACTTACTCATAAAATATATAGTTATCACTAGCATGACCAAAGAACCATTTAGTCACTCAGGAGGTGTCCTAAGGTGATTGCACTAAGCGGTTAAAACATGGCTCAACTATTTCATACTAGAGGAATGGAAAGTGGCAAATATGAAAGGAATTTTTAAAAATAGCTTCAGGGAAGATTTAAAAACTGTAGAAAACTACTTACCTGATCAAGTACTAGACACTGAAATAAATAGAATTAGCAGACACAGGGCTAAATCCAATGTAAGGGGAAGAATCAGCATAACTACCGAAGTTGTTTAAAGGTGGTCTTGGATGTGCTGATAATGTTGATATGGTTGACATTGTGTGTTTGTGTCTCCAGAACAGTTTTGAATGGGAATCTTATAAAATCTTCAAAAAGAAACTAGCAATAAAAGGACAATAAGAAGTCTGTCTCATTAATTGGTAACTGTCTGGTAATACAATGAATATTAGTGGAAACTCATAAGGTCTTATGCTGGGAAAAAGCAGCGTGTGTAATCTTTGAATTAAATGAAACTTTTGAATTCTGTAAACAGTGTAGAAGTATATAACGAACTCTGAACACTTCTTCTCTAGTGCACACATAAACGTACTTCCTTTGAATCTTGCTTAGTGCTTGACATTTCACTGATATGTTTATAGTTGTGGGAAAAAAGGTCTGCCTTTACCATTAGCTGCAAAAGCAGTACTGAGGATGAAGAGGTTGATGTTTTTGCAGAGATGAAGCCAAGCATGTGTGGTCACTGAGTAAAGGAAAGCAGGGTGGTGTTTCTGCTGCTCCACTATAACATAGTGTCTTCCTTGCTAGTCTGAATGCTATGAAAAAGCTACAAAAGACAGACTTTAACAGTTGGATAAGGGATAGTTACAGTACAGCAGTTTTCCTTTGCAGAGTAATAAGAAAATAATACCATCTAACAATTAAACCATTGTCACACAAGGAAATGATAGGAAGACCACTGCCCTCAGCTTAGTAGAAATTTTCTTCATTTGAGGCAAGTTTTAATTTGCTTTCTTGTCTGTTTTCTTTGTTATATATGATATGTAAGAACTTTTTTCATCATTCATATATTAAATGGGATGAGTATGTAACACCTCAACACACATCTTCTGTGTGTGTGGCCTGATCTGTCTGTAGACATCAGGGCTTAAAAAAGAACAGGAAATATAGTGAGTTCTTCTGACCCAAATTTCTTCACAAATCTTTTTTGCACACCTTTCTTTATCCTGGGCAGCTGACCTTCCTTCTAGATAATTTAATTTTCTAGGCAAAAGAGAAATAGTTTTAAGTGCTTCAGAAACTGCTAGTGTACCTAACCCGGTTTTCATGCATGTTGTAGTAGCAATGTTCTGATCTGTGTTTTTAAAGAATCCAACATTTATCTTTTTCCATTTGTTCTTAAAAAAAAAAGAAAAAAAGTGTTTTCTGACCTGTGGTTGGGACTTTGCCACACAATACTTACCCATAAGAAAAGCAATACCTTATGCTTTTTCTTATGAAAACTTTATTAATATAAGATCATATTTCAAAGCAGATGAATACTGCAAGATTTCTTCAATAGGCCCAATAACATTAGAAACACCCATAAATTGTCTAACACTTTTAAACCAAAATTGCCTGGAAGCTATGTTTTTCAAGATTTTCTAAAGGAAAAATATTTTTTACTTTTAGTGGGATGCACTTCTCCTAACACTAGATGTCTTCTTATGAGGCAGGTGTTAAGATCACATTATAGTTGATGGGAATTTTGTCTTAACAATCAGTACAGTATAACATATTCTTCTCATCCTCTTGCAAATGTCTACATATAGCCATACACATCACCTCCCAGACTCTATTGACAGTGAAGAGATCATAAACACCTAACTAGATGTAAGTACACCAAAGTTATGAGAAATTAACCCCATCTTGGGTTTAATTTACTTTTTATTTTTTGTAACCAAAAAAGTTCTTGTTGGCAGAATGAGAAAAAAGTGTGATTTTCCTGTACTCACACCTTAATTCAAATGCCAGTCTGAGAAGCTGCCAAGTGAAATAAGGTGAATTAAGCTGTCTAGCAATAGAAGAAATATTATATAGATCCAATACTGCCAAAACCACACAAATGCATGTTTGTTGTGTTGTCATGTCATGTTCAGGACCAGATGATGCATTAGTGTAGTATACAAGGAGAGAAATAGGATCTTGTGTGGTACGTGAATACATTTTCAAAATGTATACAGATGTATAAGGCAAGTCCTAAGCCTGTTGGAGACCATGTTTTCTGTTTGAAAATTGACAAGTGTCATATGATTTTGTAAATACTACAGGGAATCTACCTTTGATACATAACACTATCGTAATTCTGATTCATAGTTTCTAATTAGATTCATCCATCTGGCAATATTTGTTTAAAACCTTTAAATATTTCCCATCATTAGATACAAACAGAATAGTATTTTTAAGCTATTAATGCTTAATTGACAAGTTCGCTGTCAATAAAAGTGTATTAAATACTCTAAAAGGAGCAGATGAAATCAAAACCAACTCCTAAAAAATATTGATACTAACTAAAATCAGCTGGCTGCGTGTGTAGCAGTTGTACTAATAAGTAAATGCAACTAACTGAGCAATACAACCCATAAAGCACAGTTCCTGAAAGCAACATCCACAGTGGATACAGTGTGCCAAAGCTAACATTTTATCAATACACTTTATAATAGAAAAGTTCTTTAAAAAATGATAGAGTTGAAAAATGAAGAATATGCTATCTTCCCATTAGCTACTTTTTTATGCTAATGTTGTAAAGAAGACACCCTTTCCCTTAAGCAAACATGAAAAGAGAAAAGGTATTCTGGCTTAAATGTTTCAGTATTAAATTATTTGAGACACATAATCTGAGCTTGAAAGTGGAAAATTAGCAAAGTGAAGCCAGTAGATTAATCAGATAAAGAACAGTAATATAGAGAATTAAAAAGGTTAATATCTTCCAGAGATAAATTCTTCAAAGTGAGGATTTGATTATGGGAATGAGAACTGTGAATGTCAGGGTGACTACTAGTTTGGAAAGATTTAGACCAGTATTAAACCTTCATGTGGAAATGAAAACTAAGAATATTTATGCTAAAGAGAAAAGACCTGGAGCAGGCCCTAAGACATCTGCTTGTAAAGGTTTTCCTGCTATATTGCAAGCAAAGAGTCTGTAGTTAATTCTTAAAGGACTACAAACCCTTCCCCTGAAATTCTAGATTGAGCTTCATGGACATTATTATATTGGATTGCATAGTGTTCTGCTGGTCAGGTATGGTAAATTATGTGATTCTACTTTTAAGCATCACCAGTGAGACACAATCATGCATTCTTATCCCAAAGCAATGCATTAAGATTCTGGTTGTCACCATACCCGCATTCCACCACTCCAAGCTTCACTGTGTTTTGAGAGACTACTCAGAAAGTTGAGAGAATTAGTCTGTTGCTCTCTGTGAATGATGAATGATAAAAACCTATTCTGTATTGAATGTTAAAAACTATAATGCAGAATACCCCTAAAAATGGAGACTATCTGCACTGCAGTTTTTCACATGCTCTCATAACATTCTTATTACTTGGATCTGGTGTACTTGTATCACTGATGGAAACTTTTTTCTCATGGAACTTTTATAAATGGAAGAGGATCAACAAAGAAGCCTTATTTGCCACTCTTAGTTTATTCTGAGGTAAAATATGTTTAAGACATTAAATATTTTAAATCCTGTATCCTTTCATAACCAGATACACAACAGGAATGTGATAGTTTGAGAGTGAAACCAAAGGAAAAAAGGATGTTAAAGTTCTGCATACAAATCTCATATTTGCAAATGCAAATGGACTTTTAGGAGTACAAATTAGTTAGACACATGCAGAAGAGGCGAGGTGCACATTACAGCCCTGAACACATAGATGTAAGACCTCCCTAAAAAAATGAGCCTATAGATTTTCTCATAATGCATCTTTAGCTGCTTCTGTAGTGTATATGTGTCATGTGACATATACAATTGCCTTGGCAATTTGAATCTTTGTCCCCTCTTCTCTCTATTTAAAAGCTAAACCAAACAGTCTCCTCCCAGTTCTGTAGACCTCTTACACTTACAGAGAAGAAAAGAGATCTTCTCCTCCTGAGAGCTTTATATGTTATACAGCTAAACGCTTGTCCATTGCAACTAGCCCAAACTGTAGGCTGAAATGACATGGATATTTGCTTTTCTACTTATTAAATATCAATGTAGCTTTCTTAACCAGTGCAGGCAGAACTATTTGCGCTAAAGCAGTTAGAGAAGGAACTGTGAAATCTCTCTCTGACACCTGGAAATCTAAAAGACAGACAATAATTTCATAGCAGACCATGCCGCAGAGAGGCAAGAACCTGAGCAGAGTCTGTGCAGGGAAGGGGGAATTGCTGTGAATGGTGTCAGGACCCAAGGATCTGAACTGCTTGACACATACACTCTCTCCCTGGGGAATGAAGATATTTTCCTTGTGTTTAGATACTTTTACTCCATGAAGCAGTAGAGACCAGAGCATGTGCACAGTCAGTAGTGCGGCACTCTGCTACCTGTCTTCATCCTTGCATTGCCCTGCAGTAAGACTTCAACATGTGACGTGGCCCTGTGGCCCTGGAATGAAGGAGAGCAAGCTGGCTTTGCAGCACTGGGAATGACAGGTACATGGCAGCATGAAGGTTGCAGGTATTTTGGCACTAGGTGCCAAGCAAAACAATGCCAGCACATGAGGCACTCCCAGACCCATGGGCACTGGCCAAACTATGGAACTGTGCATAGAATTAGTCTATCTTTAACCCATACACTGATGGATTGTTTTTTGAAAGAAGAAAGGTGCTTAATACTGCTAGAAGCATGGGCCAGCTTAGGAGACTCTGTATATAGGGATCATTCCACAAAACAAAGGGACAGTACCTAAGACAAGAAATATTTGAGATTAAATGACAGAAAAAGTGTACTGAATGACAGAAAGAGTGAACTGCAAGGGAAATCCCACCACAATCTTTCTAACTAAAAGGGTAGTCAAATTCAGAAATGGCTTGCCTGGGATAATAAAGAGTTGTTCAGACAAAATAAATGTTTTAGGTAAAGCTGATCTGCA
Organism: Lepidothrix coronata; assembly: GCF_001604755.1. NCBI lineage: Eukaryota > Metazoa > Chordata > Aves > Passeriformes > Pipridae > Lepidothrix > Lepidothrix coronata. Next base: position 8,370,062 of record NW_016690211.1, read on the forward strand.
CAGGGGTTTGAAGTAGGCTGTGTAATCTGTAACGCAGTTCAGTAAGGCTTAGTAACCCACCATGAGTGTCCTCAGTGGGAGGATTATCCCATCACGTATAACACTTAAATAAAGGCAAGCTCTCTTATAAGGCTCCTATGACCATATTTGGATTCATGGCCTTCCTCACTATCAAAAGAAATGGCATTTATGAGTGCACCCCAGGAGTGGGAAAGAAAGCTATCTCATGGTTTTGTGAGAAATAGCTAATGAGTATTTTTAGCCTGGTTTCACAGAAAGTCTGTCTGTTGCATGTGATTTCAGCCAAAGATAAATTGCTCTGGTAGGGTAAATCTTGCTTTTGTCACTAAACCGAGTATATAAATCTGCTGTAAATACTAAACTTTCCATGTCCTTTTTTATTAACCTGTGCAAAAAATTGTGTATAGAGGAAAAAACCTAGTCCTTTGTATGCATAGGGATCTTGGCTTATTTAAACATTCAGCAGCTGTAAAGAGAGAGCAAACACAGAAGAGTAAAAGGAAAATCAAGGAAAAAAAAAAAAGGCGTGGAAATCATAGAATCACAGAATTACCAAATCATTAATGTTGGAAAAGACCTACAAGAACATTAAGTCTAACCTTTGCCTGAACACCACCCTGCCAACTAAACTTTAGCTTTAAGTGCCATGCCCAGTCATTTTTTGAACACTTCTAGGGATAATGACTCCACCATATCTTTCGGCAGACCATTCCAATGCTTAACCACTCTTTCACTGAAGAAATTCTTTCTGATGTTCAAACTTAACCTCCTCTGGTGCAGCTTGAGGCCATTTGCCCTTGACATGTCACTAGCTGCCTGAGAGAAGAGGGCAACCCCCCCCACTACAACTTCCTTTTCTCCAAGCTAAACAATTTCAGCTCCATTAGCTGCTCCTTATATGGCTTGCTCTCTAGACCCTTCCCCAACGTTGCTGCCCTTCTCAAGAAGTGTTTATATCTTTTATTATTGATAATTTCAGACTGCAATTATATCTGGATCATAAGCATAATGGTATTTTGGACTAACTTTTAAAAAATCTGCATACTTTTTCTATTCCGCATTGTTGCCTAAGGACAAAAGACTTTTAGATCACAGCAATAGCAAAGACCTATTTCTACAACCATGTCTGCTCTGTGACACATAAACCTTTCTGATATTTATTAAAGATCACTGATATATATTCACCTTACAAAAACAATAGCATCAGTTTGCTCTTCAGACAACTTACCAGCTAGAAGTGTTCCTGCTCTTTCCATTTCATTTCCAATATTACTTCAGTTTCTATGCAAAGCAGTTATTTTTTACCACTGGCATGGAGCCAGGGAAGTCTAAGATGGGACAATTTAGGGATCTGTATGCTTTAGAATGAAGATACAAGTCATATTAGTCATACACATCAGAGTGTATGATGCAATACAAAAAGGCACGTAAGTAGATAGAATTGCACTATACTGAAAGCATTTTCCCCAGGTGTTATGTTTGCATTCAGTAAATAACAGTTATTGAAATTATTTTGTAATGTTTATCCACTAATAACAAGGATAGTAAGACAGTATGAGTTGTATGCATCTTGTTAAATACCGTCTTTTGATTATATCTGTATTTCAATATTCCAGGTATGCAGGGCCACATCACATAAAGGACTCCTCATATAATCATAGAATGGCTAAAAACTCTCTATCTGTTGAAATCCTTGATAAGAAATATAAAACAGTCTTTTGGAATCTGGTACAAAAGTATTCAGTTAAAATTCTATCCTAAAATTACTAAAAGGCTAAAAGCTGCATTAAAATCTATATACTTATAAACCTTAAGGCATCAAGGCCCTGTACTCTTCAACATCTTTGTAAATGACTTGGACGCTGGACTGGAAGGGATACTAAGCAAGTCTGCAGAGGACACAAAACTGGGAAGAGGTGTTGACTACCCCAAAGGCAAGGAAGCCCTGCAGAGAGGGCTGGGAAATCACCAACCATATGAAGTTCAACAGTGGGAAGTGTTGGACTCTGCACCTGGGTAACCCTGGAGGTATGTACAGACTGGGGAACAAGAGACTGGAAAGCAGTGCCATGGAAAGGGACCTGGGGGTCCTGGTCAATGGCAAGTTGAATATGAGTCAGCAGTGCCCTGGCAGCCAGGAGGACCAACCGTGTCCTGGGGGGCATCAGGCAAAACATCGCCAGCCGGTTGAGGGAGGGGATCGTCCTGCTCTGCTCTGCACTGGGGCGGCCTCACCTTGAATATCATGTACAGTTTTTGTCACCACAATATAAAAAGGTATTAAGCTGTTAGAGAGTGTCCAAAGGAAGGCAACAAAGACGGTCAAGGGCCTTAAGGGAAAACCATATGAGGAGTGGCTGAGGTCACTCAGCCTGGAGAAAGGGAGACTGAGGGGAGACCTCATTGCAGTCTACAACTTCCTTGTGAGGGGAAGAGGAGGGGCAGACAGTGATCCCTTCTCTGTGGTGACCAGTGACAGGACCCAAGGGAATGACCTGAAGTTGTGTCAGGGGAGGTTTAGGTGGGATATTAGAGAAAGGTTCTTCACCCAGAGGGTGCTTGGGTACTGGAACAGACTCCCCAGAGCAGTGGTCAGAGCACCAAGCCTGACAGAGTTCAAGAAGTGTCTGGAAGATAGTTTCAGGCACCTGATGTGACTCTTGGGGATAGTCCTGTGCAGGACTGAGTTGGACTAGATGATCCTTGTCGGTCCTTTCAACTCAGCATATTCTGTGATTCTGTGATTCTGTGATTCTGTGAAAGAGGATGGAACACCTGGCACACAGGTCAAAGCTGAGCAACAAGGTAAGAAGTACAAAAAAGAAAGACTCATCAGCAGGAGTCTGTTTGCCATAGAAATAGCCCTTTCCCAGTATCTGTTTTCAGAATAACATAACGTATTCTCTTTGGCTGTAACAATATCTGTGATTTAATGCACACCTGAAACGAATCTCTGGCCCTGGCCTTGTACCACAGAGAAACCGTATCCACATTATTAAATACTCTCACCTGGCAGAGAAGAATAGTTCTGTCCAAATTGTCTGTATTTCCTCTTAATTCCAGAACTGTGACTTGGGAATTGTTTGGGAAAATGCTATTAAGCACAGGTTAAGTGTGTGTCAGGGACAATCTAGCAGTTTGATAGTTTGAACAGTAGATTTCCAAAACTTTTAAAGTTTTACGAAGTTGCTTGTATAAACATACAAATCCATTCTGATCAATCCAGAGTTTCCTGCTGTAGGTTATTGTGCTGGTTTAAAGGTAAACCAGCAGGGGAAATGAGCTCAACTCAAAAGAGAGATTATAAATCAGAATAACAATTTAATAAAATAATACAATAAGTACAATTATACAGACAAACAATTGGTTTTAACCCACAAAACCCAAATATATAACCCAGCACCCTGGGGCATGAACAGAGTGGTGTTCTTTGGGCCCCCTGAGTCCAATGGAAAAAAAAAGTGAGGGGAAAACCTGTTGGTGAGAGTGCTGTTGCAGTCTGGTCAAGAGTGGTGATTGCAGTCCAATTGAGGGTGGTAGTCTCAGTCTGGTTGAGAGTGGTGAGCTGCAGTCTTCCTCTGGATCCCACAAGTGGTAAAAAGGTTCCAAAACTCCAAGTTTATATATTCTCCAGTTCAGGCAGTAATGCTCAGTCCTTCCCTCAGAGTGGGGAATTCCATAAAAGGGTATGAGGACAGGAACATCTTCCTATCTCGCAGGCTTCTACTGCTACCAATTTCTGGGAAATGGCATGGAAGGCTATAGAATACACAGTTTTGGGTTACACCCATACCATGATGAACTCGTCTCAGCTGTCCTAACTAGGACAGTTATACATGTCTACTTGGCAGCAGAATGAAAATGGTAGGGTCAAGATGCTGAGAAGGCACAGCAGGGTTCAACATTGGTGCTGACATGATGAATATTTTAATCCTTACCATTTCAGATTAGCAGTATATGAGATTGTTTTCCTTTGGTGTGTTATTTTCATCAGATATATTCTTATTGTGTCATTAAATTATTATACTCACAGTCTTCATGGGGACTGAGGCTGTAAGTTTAATGCAAAATTAATCTACCAGATAAAGAATATTTCACATTCACACACTCCGGGGAAGAAAACAGAGCCTGTCATCATAGTGGGCTGTAGCATGTGTAGTCGGCAGCTGCCTTATTGCAGTCACCAAAAAGACCACACAGCTGTTGTCCTGAGACGTTCTTTTATAAAAATCAGAACAAGTAAAGGGATAACCTGGAAGGAAATCAGATGAATTTTGTTTCAAATGCAATCCATTACCCATGTGTGGTACACTAGAAAAACATTGAGCAGGAAGCCAAACTTGAAACCATTCTGAGCAGAGGAGGGATATGCTGTGCTGTCTCAGGCAATGGAGCACATGAACATCAACAGCTTCTGCAGAGGAAGGTGCAAGAGACTGTGAAGGTGCAAGAGAGAGACGAAGCAGTTTTGTAAGGATGGGTGATACGACTTTTTATTTCACACAATCTGAAGACTGTTTAATTACCAGAAGATTTAGGTATTTTATCTCCAACTACCTTCCTCTCAGTCCCTCTCTTCCGTGTTACTCCTCCTCTTTTCTGCAGCACCAGATATTCTTTTTACATCTCCAAATGTCTTTGTGAGGAATCACCTCTGAGCTGTAACTTGACAATCACAGCGTCAGTGTTGTCATAGTCTCCACTTCAACTAGCTGGGTCATATAACAAAAACAGTTTGACTGTCTTCTGCTCATAAAAGTATCCAATTACTGTGTTTTAGTTGCAGAGACATTGCAGTTACGTGAGAAAACTCAGAGAAGAGCTCTTCTTTTTTTTAAATATTCATGAATCCCAAAAGTTATAATTTTAGCATTAATATTTTCTGTGAATAGGAAAATTAAACAGAAATGTTATTTCGTATTCATTACATCCTTTAGAAAGGCAGTTATCCAATGTGGCAGTATAAACAATGCAAACAAAGACTTCTAGAAATTTGATGCTTCCCATTTTATGGATTAAGATGAAATGATATCTTGACCAGACTTTTCACATATAGTTGCTTTTCTTTCAGTGTCCGCTCTTGAATCATTGCAGCCCATTGCCTGGCAACAGATTTTATTAATTAATATTTCGGAAAAAATAACAGTAAAGGAATATAACCCCATAACCTGTAAATAAACTATAATAATTTTTACAACCATATTATTAAAAAATTAAAATAAAATAAAATAAAATAATAAAAAAGTTCTGATCAGTTTTCCAAGGAATTTCTGTCCCAGAAGGAATTAAACTCATGAAAAAAAATATGCCATATGTGTCATCTTGTGATTAAGGTTCTTGGTATAACAAAGTTGCATACAATATTTTGTATGTAGGGACAAAACTACTCATCTGGGTATGTTCTTCCAATAAGACTCCTGGTTTTCCTCTTATAAAAGGTGATGGATGTGGCTTGCAAGAAGCAGGGATTCCTAATGAAAAATTTAAGGGGTTCTCTTCACCTGTGTTTTCATTTCTTAGGGAATACTAACTTCCAAGGGGTCCTTTCCTCTTTGTAACCCCTCTATCCTGGCTTTTCCCCCTCCCCTCATCCTTGGTTTCCTGAAGTGCATGTAGTTTCTGTCTATTTGGAGAATTACTAATAAATTTGATCAGTACACTTGTGCTGCCATTCTCTATGCACATTCCATAGTTAAAATTCCTTTAGAGTATTCTACATTTCTAGGCACTTATCACTCATGATACAACAGGGAGAACCAATGTCAGAAAACCATGATTAGCTTTCAAATAACTTGTAACAAGGTAGGGAATTATTCCAAGAGACATTTTCCACTTCCACAAATTTCATTCAAGGAGTAACAGTTCAATCGAAACTAAACTTTTGTGACTTGGATCACTGACCCACCTGGGTTAGGGACACAGAAATCTTCATTAGAGCTCTTGCTTCTTCTCTTGCAGACTTGACCTCCTGCAGATGGTGTGGCAAATCCTCCCTCATATGCAAACTTCTGCTGCTGCTTCTGGATTCCAAATGCCAACTTTTGACCCTAATTCAAAACCTATTGAAACTGGAGGAAAGACTTTTGTTTCAAGAACTGTGGATTTCTGTTTCATTTCATGGACTTCAACAAAAGCACAGAGAGTTCTATTAAGCCCATGAAAGTGAGGTGGAGCCTCATAATGCACTACCAAAGCTAACCCATCTACACAGTAATCAAACCAGCTCAAATTGGTGCCAGCATCAGCAGGTGTATTTTCAAATACTTTTTGCCTCTGAAAGCATACAAATATGTCATTAGGAAAAAAAATAAAACCTCATCAGTGGTAGAGTTTAAAACAGACAAACTCAAACACCTGCTAAGCTATTTGCATTCATTAACATTCAAAATTCATTTCAGTAGAGGTGGGGCACCTGCAAAATTCACTTTGCAGAAAAGGATTAAATTCCTTAAGTCAGTTCCTTTCAGGTTTTCCTAATTTTTCTAAATAGTTTCCACCTTACAGTTTTTCTTTCTTTCTTTCTTTCTTTTTTTTACATGAAAAAAAAATCTAGGATGGTGATGATAGGGAGAAACTCTTAGGAAACTCCATGAATAACAGTTTAATAAGCAGTTGAAGTTTGCAAATAGCAAAGTCCATTCCTAGGTTTCTTTACATGTGATTGATAATAGAAAATCAGAGATAATTTGACAGTCAAAATGAGGGGCAACAGTGCCTTTCCAGCCATTTCTTTCTTCATGCATTTAGAGGTGAGAAAGTGTTCTCAACTATTTCAACACAAATACTAACTTCCTGGTAAATACATTATTCTAAATCAGACCTTTGCCCAGAAATAGAGAAAGATATTTCACTTGTTGCTTTTTAACATGACTTACCGTAGAAGGATAAGTAAACTTCTCTTCTGATTTAATGTATTTTTTCAAGTATGATAATACAACATTATCAAGAAAAACTGTACCATCACTAATTCAACATATCAAGGAATTCTAAATATGCTAGCACTTTGCCAAATCTCATGGGAATTTATGCAAAATCCTGCTAGACATCATAAAATGTACTTGAATGTCCTGGTGATTCATACTCCATAGGTGTTGAGAAAGGTGGAACATTCTCAATTTTTAAATGGATATTTGTATGGCCTAAACTTAATATTTTGTTAGCTATCCCAGCTTTATCCTGATACAGATTTCAAGAGCTGTTCTTGCCCTTAAACTGATCAGGAAACATTAAAAAAGACAGCTCAGGGTAAGGATATCTAGTGTCACTTTGGAATTGCTGGCTGAATATGACAGGATATTGGTTGAACCACAACTTGAGCTGTGCTGTTAATGTAATAGAATAAAATATCTTTTGGAAAAGACTAAAATCTCTTGAACTACACTGAAAGAAAAAAGCCCGATTCTTTCATTTTCCCTAAAGCTGAAAAGGAAGACAGACATGCTAGTAAAATGTTACACTTTTTACACATTGGTATCATAGAGTCTGAGCCATCTTGAATTATCTCAGCTGCCTTATATTATCATGTGCCTTGTGAAGGCTGAATTCTCTCTCTTTAACCCTCAGTCCTAGTTATAACCCCCTAGTTATTTAGCTGAACAAAAGTCATAGCTTTCAGAGAAGAAAGTTTCTAGCTTTCACATACAAAGAAAACATTGAAAGTAGGAACTTTGCTCTTAAACAGAATGGTAAATGGAAAGATTAGAGAGTGCATATTTTCTTAAAGTATTTTGATTTTCTATTTGCTTTTTGGTATTTAATCTTACTTGCTAGGTACACAGGTCTTGTAGCACCTATACCAATATCTTTTCTAAGTATAACCTTCATCATGAAAAGACCTACTTACAAATTATTGTTTAGGTAATTATTTAGGCATGTAAAATATAGCAGCAAATTTCTTGCTGATCACTGTTGATGTATTTGTTTCCTACTTTCCATTTGTTTTCACTATCTTTTAAATACTCAGTCACATGAAAATTTAGTTTAGTGAATGTTTCAGTTTTGGCCCAACATAGTTACCTCTGGGTCCATCTAATAAATCCATCTATATACAGAGAGAACTTTAACAGTGCCTGTTATTCCTGACGCCAGCTGAAATAGCTGAGTATTGCTAACTCCAGTACTTCAGAAAGAGTCTCACAGGCTGTCATCAGGACTGAAGATCTCTATTTAAGTTTTTGAATATCTTTGTACTCTTATACCTGGTAGATATGGAAAACAACCAATTTTTAATTTTTTTTTTTTTGCCAATCATCTCAAGAAAAGAAAGTGATTTTTGGTAATATTGCACTCCCAAATCTGCCTATCACTACAACTACCTCATCTACTCCTCCTCTGCAACAGTTCTGCCCTCTCAGGCTCTCGTCCCTCCTCTACAGCTTTGGGGTTGTCAGTAGAGTCCCATCCCCATTCCTCCTCTCCAGGATGGTAAATGTAGAGGAGTACTGGCAGACTTGCTCTTTATGCCTTCTTTTTTCTGGTACAGCCAAGTGTTGCAGAGAGGGACTGTCTTACCTGTCACTCTGCTTCAGCTGATTATCTGCTCTGTCATTTCAGTATGTGCAGGTGGATAATGGGGAATCTGAAGTGATCACATCTTCTGCATCAGGGAGTTGCTGAGCTCTTTTCTTAGCACTTGGCTTGCTAACTGTGGAGAAAAATCCTTTGGCATGCACATGCTAGCATGAATTTCAAATAGTTAGTTGGCAAGGCAAATCCTCTTTTAACCTTCAGAAACACAGCTAACACCTGCTTTGAGCTCAGTCATACCATCTGACACATGAAAGTGAAGGGATTAGCTGGGCAGTTTGAAGACTGACATTATGGCTAAGGCAAAAAGTTAAAACATTGCCTGGGTGGGGGCAGTAAGCCATGTATGCCATGAATAAAAGGGATGAAGGTATTAGTCAGCTAGATATGGATATATAAACAAGTTCTATTGGTGTCTCTTTTACCCCAAAAGATGTCTTAGCTTCTAAGGAACAAGGTAGAAACAGCACTAGTTGTTTTTTTTCCCAGAGCACAGATGTCTTAGCTATAATATATACAAACTTATCCAAAGAGAATCAGACTATTTAGAAATCAAAATCAAACAGAAAATCTCAGTTCAAAGAGGATTTCAAGTCAATATCTGATTGAGATTTCCCTGCCTAAAAAGGGGATTTTCAGGAATAGATAGTAACATTTTGTTGTTTTTTTTTTTAAATGCTAGATTGTCTTCTGATTTATAAAGCAATATTTTTTTTAATGTGTGTCACCACAAATCTCCTGTTGAAAATACTCCATATTGATTCTTACAAGTGTCTTTAGCTCTTGTTCTTATTCAGGGTCTGTTATTTCTATACATCCCCACCATGGTACTAAAATTAATTATTGTGCACATCTTTATGGAAGTCTGGAGTGTCTGATCAAAAACATATATAGGTTTACAATGGTTTTTCCCACCTAAAATTCAGCTTTATCCAGCACTGATAAAACTAAGATTTAAAACAGAATAAAAATAATATTATTTTATGCTGCAGGAAGGGAGAAGGCTGACTGACTAGTCAAGGTAGCTCTTTTAAAGTTCTTTTTTATCCCATTCACTTATCTCACCCTTTCCCCCACCTCTTTCATCTTAATAATAATTTTGTTTTAAAAATAGGACAGTAAAACACTCTGCCAGCTTCCTCAGAAGCCCTTACCACCTTATGTAGCCCAGAAGATGGACAGTGAGACAGACAACTGATCAGGTAATGTTTTACTTCATATTTACAACCAAAGAAAAGTTGCAGCTAAGTCAAAGTAGTATATGAGGATTTGGAGATCAGACTCTAATTTATTTGAGAAAATCAAATGCACGTTGTGTATGTTGTCACGGGATACAATCCTAAGCACTTGCCTGACATAGGTGACCACTTTTTCCAGTGAGGACTCAACTCTTAGAGCTCGTCCTCACCTTTCCCCTTTAGGGCTCCCAGCTTCCCAGGTTCTGGCCTCACACTCACATCTGAGCTTGTGTGTCCTGGATTGTTGGATTGTGCTCTCTCATCAGGAGAAAATTAGGAAAAAGTTTGTTCCTCAGATGTGAGCATAGTTGCCTTGCAAAAATATCTTGTCAGAGTTGCCTTCTTAGATAATGACAATATTTTAAAATTATTGCATTCAGGACAATTGGTTTAGGCTCATTTCCCAGTGTGAAAGCTTTGAAACACAGGTGAGAATTCAAATTTTGGCAATATATGTACATAATTCCTATATTTTTCTTGTTGGAAAGTTGTTAAAGTGTGACCTTAATGCCAAAAAAATAAAAAGGAGGGAAGTAAAAAATACCTTCACTGACCTCATGTAAATTTTGTTTCAGTTTGTAGTATTTGCAAGACTCTCCTTTCTTATGTTGGCAGAGTGGGTGGAAGAGGGAAGAGAGAAAGAGAGTAAAAGAAGATAAGACCAACTTTACCAAAAGGACAAATTGCAACAACTGACTGCATTTCTCCCAAAATGGAATTCTGCTTCCCCCCTTATTACATCTGAGAGGGAAAGATTCTAGAATTGGTAAGTGACTTTATCCCCTACTGCCAAGTGCATTGTGAAAACATGCAGTACAATTACTTATGCAGGTTGCTAGCATGTTCTTCAGTGGTTGCTGCTGTGCTACCCTCTGCTATTAAAAAAGCTGCTTGTAGGAAAACCCTCCCTCTCTGACAAGCAATTAAATATCCCTCAACCCAGTGGCTTATGCGAAATCTTGGATGTTACTTCCTTTAGTAGTGGAGAAAAGCAGGAGAAACAGGTACTCTTTTCTTTTTTTGCATTTTTTTCCAGAAGTAAAATAGTGGTTTTTTTCACAGTGGCATGTGAAAAATTATTTCAACCACTGAAAGATTCAAAGAAGTATTAAGGAATCACATTTTGTCTGAATGCTTTGTTGGGCTACTCATTTGTGAAAACTACTGTGTAGAGTAAAGTTGTGGAACTGCTGAAAGTGGCAGAATCAATGTGACCATGGAGCACAGATTTAATGTGCTCAGTGCAGAGCGGGCAACGCAGAAAATGACATAGACTACTGAGGTCTTGGGTTTGCTAAACTCTGGTAAGTTTTGGAAGTTTGGCCTGACTTTTTCATTTTAGGTTTTGTTTGTCAATGTTCCAATTCAGTTCTCTACTTGTAATTCTCTACCTCTAATATGCATATGGTGGAAAAAGGGATTTAAATTTAGTACTTAGTTTGTGATTTAGTATATTCAACACAAATAAGAGTGAAGGAATGAGTGAAAAGTTAAATACTGCCAATGTATTAAGCAACATGACAGAAAAATTGTTTTTCAGTTCCAAGTTCAGAAAAACACTTTCTTTTGAAGCTAACATATGTCATCAGAAAGATTCACCTGCTACACTAGGATGTTAAATAACCTTGATGATCTTTCTGAAGCAATAGGTGCTATCCTCATCCTTGAAATGTAGCCACTGTGGGTGTTTAATGAATGTTCAGTTTCTCATCAACACCACTTTTGCTGGAGCAGTCTTTATTTAGAAAAAATTGCCAGAGATAAAGTGTGGACTAAGGACACATCAAGAAAAAGAACAACAATGCAAGGATTTAAACATGACAAGAAAGTTGCTGGGTTTTATGCCATCATCATTTTCAATGTACCAAAAAAGAACACTAAGAAGAAATAAATGATCAAAATATTTTCTCCCTAAACACACTTCTGGACAACCACAACTCTGGTGAACCACTAGCTGTTGCAAATAGAAAATTGAATATAAGATCAGTACTTCCACTTCTCTAACCCTAGGATTGACGTAATACATATTCAGAGGCCTTCATCCTGCATTGAAGCCAAAATGCTCTTGGGGGTATTTTCTGTGAGATCAGGCCATATTGTAGATCGAAAGACTGAAAGAAACAGTAACAGGTTCATATGAAAGCTTTTACTCTGCCACCATGAATAGCTGTCTTCATCCTTGCTGGTCTACAGAGAACAGTCCCAGGGGTAAATTCCTGCCATTCTCTTTGCCCCATACGTAGTGTGTCTCCCTAACCAAAAGCCTTGTTTCTGCAAACCCTTCAGTGGGTGAGTGGGTGCTTCAGTGGAGATGCTTTGGACCTATACCTAAGGAACCTAATCATCGCATATCATAGTTTGGACATTTTGACGTTTCTCCTTGTTGGACAGAATTGTTTTTCCTCTTGAGAGGAATCAATTGTTGGTCCAAGCTAACTCCACAGAGGAAAGAACTCTCCCGGCCAACAAATGAGCTGCAGAAAGAAGCAAGGATCTTGGATGCAGAGAAAAATTTGGGAGCTGTCCTTGTTTAAAGTACTTCTATTTCGCTGCACTTCATTGAAGGAAGTAAAAGTCACTGCAGAATCATGAGTGAGGTAAAGACTGTTAAAATGGATGTATTCAAAAAGTTTCTTATGGTTATATTCATATGTTCTCAGTCACCCACCCAGTCGCTGGCATTTGGGAATTATCTCTTGTCTTTCTGTTTCAATTTTTTAACACACAGCACACACTTTGATCTTTCTCATATGCCTAAACCAGTGCAAGACAAGCAGCACTGGGCAAAGTTGTGTCATGTACTTCTGGTGTCCACTTTGAAAGCCAAGACACCCTGTCTCGGTCATTCCTACTAATGGTGATCCCTGAGAGGCATACACAGAGGGCTTCTGGAGGGAAGCACTTTCATCCCTAAAGAAATTGTTCCTCAGCAACAATAACTACTAAATTGTACAAACAGAATCTAGTGAATTGCCTTCAATCTAGATTCATCCAGTCAAAGCATTTGTCCCATTCTGCCAAATTCCTCTGGGTTATCACACTCCTGCAATGTGTGCTTAACAAGCTAACTGGTTTGTCTCTTTGAAAAAGTGCTAAAACATTCTCTGGTACAAATGTTAGACTTTAAAACCCTACAATTTACAGCAGTAAATACTTTTACTTATTGAAATTGACACATTTGCCATCATTATAATTTTCTACTGTCATGCAAGTAATGTATGCTATTTTTTTATGTAATTTATGTATCATTCTGGAGTTGTATTATGTGTGGTCATGCTAAATTTCTTCTGTGTTAAAAATGAGTATGTGCTAAAAAAAAAGCAGATTTTTTCCTAGAAAAAATTGTAGTGAATTCAGCTACATGTTTTGATTTAAGTGTTTATTTAAAATGTGTTGAAAATTCCTTCATTACCTCATGTTTATGTCTCTCTGGCCAATTATGTTTTCTTAAGCAGTCCTTGAGCAAAATTGATCCTTGTACAGGCTAATAGTCTGACTTACCATCATTATTACTTATATTTGTAGTAATGAACAGGACCAACTGTATTGCAAATTTTATTTAAATCCTGACTTTGATACAGAGACTTTTGATCTATTTGAGCATTTCAAATGCAAAATATTTCGTGTTCAGAGTGCAGAGAATGTGCCTTTTTCTGCAGTTCTAACTAAAAGTTGTTAAAACGTTATTTGAATCCTACCAGTCTATAAATATTTATGTCATTTGAGATCAATACTTTTTTCAAGTGACAAATAAAATTAAGTCAGGCTATTAGCAACATTTTAAAATATTTTGTTGTCAGCACTTTCAGAATGCTTTTTAGAGGACAGCTCTGAAGCTGCACACTGCATTTGTGGCACTCTTCCTGCTGTTATCCTGTCCTGCTTTGGGTTTTTATGGAGTCACACTGGAGATGAGGTGACATACCAGAGCCAAAGAAGTCAGCTTAAGACATGATTTGCATTTTAATGAGTGACTTTCCACAAACCACTGTACTACTGGCTGCAGTACACAGCAGTTCATGTTAAGAGCCAGGATATTGCTGTACTGCAAGTAACTTTTATATAACAGCAATTATAAATAGGTTATGCGAAATGAGGGTATTGTATTATTTATACTTGTGCACTGTGTATTGCAGTGTAAAAGTAGGAGCACAAACATCCTTACACTAAATCTTCTGTTTCTCAGAGATATTCAAGCAAGAGATTAGTTATTAGACATGCAGGTTTGCACTGTGGGTTTTTAAAGATACACAAATGTTCTGTCTAAATATTTTAATACCACAGAGGTACATAAGGTTGTACATGTGTAAAAATAGGTAGTACATATCTTAAATGCCTTGTTTACTTTTGGAAAGCTAAGATTAATGCCTTGTATCTGAAGAGAGGTCTTGTGCTTTGCTGGAGTATTGTAACACACTCTTATTATATCTGGGTTTCAGTGATTAAATACTTCCACATATAACTTTTTTCGATCTGGCTTATGTGTTGGTAAAGTATAGTCTCCATTTACTTCTGTATGTTCCTGACAGCACTAAAGCAATAGTCAGGTCAAAGCTCAAAACTTTATCTAGTCAATTCTCTCTTTCCAAAATGACTCTGCAGATAAGGCATTAAAAGAGAAGGTGCATAAAAAAATCCGGGGAAGATACCAACAAAATAACCTGCAAGAATCTGCTCATTCCTCAGAGCTTTTCCCCATTTGTTAACTCAACTAGGGTAAAGTCGCACCTGTGTTCTTGATGGCCCACAAGGCACACAGAATGTAAAATGCTGCAAAAATTATTTTCTCCAACAATCATTTGGCAATGTTGTGAAGTAGGGACCAAATTCATGTGACTTTTTGTAACCTTGGGGTATGTGAGAATTGCAGCACCAAAGAGGGGAAATTTTCAGAAGTAGCCTATACAATGATGGATATTTCAACTAATCTCACTTATTAGAAAGTCAGTCACATCATTTGTGAACTTGCGGACAATTCATGTTTCCTGCTGATCCAGGTGAGTTGCTGAGTTTGTTAAACCATTTGTGGTAAGGAGGTAAACTGAGTCTTGTGATCTTAATATAAAGAAATCTTGAATACTCTTAAAGCGCAGTCATTACTGGTCAAGGGACTTTTACAGATTTTTTGTAATCTGAAGAGAACCTACAGTGATGCAGTGCTAGATCATCAATCTTCTTCACAGTTAGTCTCAAATCATTCATTTTGCAGGTAAGCTGGCTTGAGAGAAAGGCCAACATCTAGCAAGAGTTCCAGCTCCCTGCAGCCACAGCTTACGTTTTCTTTTACAAAGAAAAGAACTGCAATAACATGTTCCTCTCAAGGCATCCACAGGTAAACTTGAAAGCTATATTCAAGTCTGTACGTAGGGTAAAAAGCCATCTCCTTAGGAAAGTCTAGATTAGATAGTCCTAGATAGGACTATCCTATCCTAGATAAGATATGGCCTGACAAAAATGTATAGATCTCACTGACTCCTAGGTACTGGTGCCACACAAGGATGTACTAGAAAAACATATTACAGTGAAGTCACACTGCCCTAGTAGAGAACAGAACAAGCTTTTATGAGTAGCTTCAGGATTTAGTCAAACTGATGTGAAAATGAAATTCTAAATTAAATTACTAGTTTTCATAGCACCACACTTCACAGAGTCGTAAGTATTAAAATGCCTGTCACTCACAATACTAACCCATTTCTATTAAATGCTAAGAAAATTTTTTACTTTGCCTCTGGTCACAATAATATTCATCATGATATAAAGCATAAAAAGTTATTTTTTTTGTTTTTTAGATCTTGTAAAGTTGTAGCTTATCAGATAGCTATGCAGCTTAGAAGTTAGTAGAGACACACAAACTGATACTACTTTGGCAATAAGCTGGATTTACTGCCTGCTTTTCTTGAAAATTTAAGTCATTCAAGCCATTATTTGAAAGTGAGTTGGGATCAGAAGTAAAAATACTTCTTATTGAGTGGGGGTGAATCACAAACACAGCATTTTTTGTCTCTCTGTGATGGTCTATTTATCTAAAATTAGATCATGATGCTAGTTTTCTTTCATTTCAAAGCTACTACTAGCAAATACTAGCAAACAAATCCTTCTACCTTAAGGTTCAATGTTTTTTTAATATTACCTGGAACATATTTTCAGTCAAAAGACTTAAATTACACTAAATATTGTTACTTACGTATTTTAAAAAGTATTAAAATGATAGAATATTGGGTGACAAATATTAGAGTGTTCTTAGCCAGGACTAAAAAAAGCATATTATACAAGTACATATGTAATGCATTTCCTGATATGTTTTGCTGCTGTAATAAATCTATTTATTTTCAACATTACTAAGTATAACATCTTTAGCAAAATGTCTAATACCCTTGATGTTGCTGATATGACCTCTTAAGTTTTGTATAATCTGCTTAAGCAGAAGGCTCCTCTATTTTTTTCTGCTGAGAGACTGTAATGAATCCACAGGAATAGCACTGATTTTATTTAGTGAGATATATAACTTCATTTCATTTTGGCAGATATTAGTTTTGTACATATTTATGTGATTATCCAGCAGTTGAAATAAGAAATTGTAATAAACCTCTAAGCTGGTTTGTATAACCTAACTAAAGAGTTGATTTAATATCACGTTCATATATGTTTGATAAAAAGCAATTATTAATATATTTGACAAGAAATTAATATTTATTTATATATGCTTATTTTTCTGTATCAAGCACCATAAAAACTTTTTTTCTTTATATTTTCAAAAACACTCACTAATTGTCTTTACTGTCATGATAGTGAGGAATAGTGAACTGCTGTGTGCGAAAGTATACAGAAATGGTGATGCTTTTAAAAACTTATACCATTGTTATGGTGCAAACTTGACCAAAGTATTAAAATATGAACACTGGCAGAGATTAATTCCTAGTTCTGATTTATTCATAACTAGTATGATTAACTTTCAGTTGCTCTAATATTGTTTGTTTTCCAGTTTGTTCTTGCTATCAAAGTGCTTACATGTACTAAACTAAACTAGACCAATTTCTGAGCCTATTTTGAATGAAAGAATAAAAAAAGAAATTAATAATCAGAAATACCTGATTGTGGTCCACTCCCTCTCTTTTTTCATACTCCTGCATGTAAGGAGGTAAATACTGGCTAATGGAGTCAAAAAGCTTAGAGGATGGGTGAGGAGTTGTATTGGAGTGGCAGCTCGTTCAGCACATTAGCAGCTCTTCTTTGCAGGAACGTATCTTCTGGGAACACATACACTTATCCTTACACATTGTGTATTTGCCTGCTGTTCTTTATTTTTGTCAGTGTTCTTGTTCCTCTAAATTTGGCAACATCAAACATTTGGTTTGCAGCTGACTGTTTTTCTATTTGTGAACTTTTACTCCACACTATTTGTTCCTCCACTCCCACTGAAAAAATTAGTGTAGCATGCATGCTGCATTTTCAGTTAACTCAATGCAGCTCTATTTCACATGTGGTTGTATAGGACCTGAAAAGTCATGTATTTCTCTACAGCTCATATCACAAATGTTCTAGTTCAAAATTGTCTTACTTCTTTAAGACAAATCCTTTCTGAGTTATTTTTATACTAATATGAGATTATTATTGTATTTGAAATTAGTATTACTGTAGTTAGATTATGTGAATGCTTTGTTCTAAACTCATGTGGAACTGAACAAGAGTATGAGGGGGCAAGCTACAAATTTATGTTGGAACAAAACAAATGATGCTTGTTGCCATTATGTTGAAGATTAAAAACGTGAAAGAATATCTGACAAGGTTTGGCATTTATTAAAGCAAGATAATGAGGTTAATCTGTCATATAATTTCCTTTATACTTGGTAAAGAAAAACTCCTAAATATTCATTTATCCTCTATAGTAAAAGGCAGAAAAGAGACATTCCAGAGAAGAGACAACCACAGGTCTTCTTTGCATTTCTAGACCTTCCTTAACAAGGAAGATAAGGCTCATAAATTAATATTATCAAGAAGAACAAAACATCTGTCTGTCAAGCTGCTCCATCTTTAATGTTGGTGGTATAAATCTCTGAAAAATTTGTTGTCAGCGTGCATGAGGATGATGAAATAGTATATTTACATAGAGGAGGCAAACCGAAGTTACACCATAAATCTCACTTCTGTCATTTTCCAGATTCTAAGCATTTGAATTTGTAATGCTGTGCTCCCTTTAACAGTGTTTTGTGTGTCACTTCCTGTCTCTTTTTTAAAAAGAAAATTAAAAAAAATGCTAGAAAGTTTGTGCAGATTTTATGCTCATATTATAAGCCATTTCTCACCTGTAGATGCCCACCAGCTGAGTTACTACCATAACTGAAATCAGTGGTAGGTTATTCTCTACCACTTAAAAAGTGAACGCTTTCCTCTCAAATTTCACTGGAGGGACCTGGAACTCCTCAATGTAGGTTGCTCCACATATCATGCTGTCATTTTCTTCCTGCTCCAGCATGTCATTGCACTTTTCTGTTGATTCTGATATTCTCTCAACCTATTCAAGATCTTGGAAAAAAACCTTCACAATTCGGTAACAGGCAGACTTTTGCCTGGTACTATTTCTGTTTTTCCTATCACTGTATTTACCTACTTTTCTGTGTTCTCTTCAATTCTGCTTCCACTTCTTCCTATCCTGTCCTTACCCTTGCCCTCAGCCTGTTTCCTTTTGCCTTATTCTGGTCCTTTGAATGCCTTCTTCCTTTTTGTATTGCTTACGTCCATTTATCTTTTTCAGTATTCTGCTAGCCTTCCTGCCCTTGGGAACAGTCCTATGGCAAGCCACTCTACTCCTTCCTTGGCTCTTAGGAACATCATTTAGTTGTGGACGTGGCAGTGTTATGTTTATGGTTGGAGTAGATGGTCTTAAGACTCTACTCCAACCTAAATTATCCAGTGATTCTAGTCTATCATTCTTCCCATGTCAGCTCCTAGCATAGGTGATCTTCAGAATTCCAACTCCAGTTCGAACTGTCATTGACCAGTCACTAGTACTTCAACAGGAAAGCAATCTCAGCTTCTCTTTATCAGTGCTTTTTAGTGCTTTCCCAGAAGACAGTTTTTCCCGCGTAAAAAGATTGTACCACAGCAAATAATCTTCTTTCAACACAAATTGATATTATTTCCCAGATTTTATACATATTCTAAGATGGTGTTTGGGCAGACTTACTAAGGAAAGGTGATACCTGGGGAACATATTGTGGGTTATCTGGACACTTTTTGTGGCTCCAGTGGCACCACGCAACTACAGATAGTATTTAAGTGAGGCATATAGTGCCTTTTATATCCATGCAGCAATGTAAAACACAGAGTACTGATGGATCTAAGTTGTACACTCATCTATATATTCTGTATCTGTTAGGATATGGCTTGTATTTTAAAAAATGACCTTTGAGTGAGTTCAGGATATTTTGACTGGCTATGGATACTTTATAAGAGTAGTTGCTTTCCCATGGTCTTTTATGCAGCTTCAATAATGAAACAGAAAGCAAACAATGGCAAAAGAACCTGTCAGTGACAACCTGTAACATAAGCTGCCAGGCTTTACTGACCAGATTTTACTGGCCCCAAAAGTGTACTGCGTATCTCAGACAGTGGCTGGAATACATAAAGTTGGCTGGACTACATAAAATTTGCTGTACTAAATTAGACTTGGTCTCAGTGGGGCTGCTCGCACAGGCTTAAAGAGAAACTAGCTCTGTTCTTTACTGCCAGGATTGTTTGTTTGGTGACATTTCTAAACAGGCCATAGTGGGGACAGGCAGGAAAACTGTCCAACATTTAAGACTGAGAGATAACTTCCCTCCAAAGCCTTTGGAACAAAGAAAGTGACTCCATGTAAGTGAGTATATGCATGTGTGTATTTATGTATTTGTCTATTAGATAAATTTTCAATGATGGAAATACTTGTACTGATCAAGATTATGTATCTTTAGATTGCATATACTAATGGTGTTTTACATAGTACTATTAATCTTTGATTAACATAAATGCATTCAGAATCAAATAAAAAAAATTTAATTCATAATCGTAACTCCACAGGTGTATCTATGTCCTAAACCTAATTTTGTGTTCCTTTTTTTATTTCCCACTGTGATTTCTAGTCTATTCCCGTGCAACAGCTGCACAGACCAACCTGCATTAACAGCAGCCCTAATCCTGAGGGAACAAAAATTCAAGTTGAATAACTAAAACAAATAACACTTTTGCATAAAGCAGGGCAGTGCTTATTGTAATTATCCAGTCATTACTGTGCTGTCTATGAAAAGAGAGTGATTACTAGGCATTTGTGTAAATGTTTACTGATTATTAATGTTTTATCTTTTCGCTGCCAATATTACCCTTCTCAGTGTTGACTTAAAAATAATGAGTACACTGCACAAAGCACAAATAATGAAAGAATCACACTTTTTCAAACATATGAGTGCTGAGGACTTTCAGCTCAATAATTGAGCAAATACCTACAAATAATGCTTTTTTTTTTGCTCTGTATATATATATATTTGTGTGAGTGTGCATGCAGGGAATTTTTTTCATTTTGAAAAAAAATTATTCAGCTAAATGTTCTCCTTCAAAGAAACTATTTTGTTCAGAAAATTTTTTGGAGAATCAAATATCTCCCACATATGAATTGTAGATATTTTAAGCAAAAATTAAGTTTAGCCTGACTGTTGCTTTTGCTTTTAGCACAAATCTAGAAGAATTATATTATATTTATTATATAAATTATAAAGATTAAATATCTCTTGTGTCCTTGCATTTAATGTATTAGCATTCTGACATAATATTGTGGTTGGGAGACATCCACCCTGTGTTTCTATGTTCTGGGAATAGGTACTGACTTGTGTCTGCAGCAGACTGCGATCTACCCTCAGCTGCTCCAGCTCTGAGCTGCCCTAGGACTCAGGCACCAACCCACAGCAGAGAAGATCCCCTTAGACCATAGTTGAAGTACATAGAATCTGGGACTTTTCTGTGTGTGAAATAGTCAGATGCCGCTAACTTGAACTCCAGTTAATATTAATGGGAAAACATCTGTTTAAATGCCCTACAAAAGCTTTTAACTTTGATGTTAGCAAACCTACAATAAAATGTTTTGTTAAAAAATTTGATCTATTTTGAGGTTTTTTTCAATATTCGAAGCTAAAAAAAATTTATGCAACCAGCAAGCAGGTTGCATAAATGCTGGCTTCCATGGGCTTTATTCCAGAAGCTGTTCAGGTAATTCAAGGGGTCAAGTTCTTTTCATTTTAGATAGTCATGTTATTTTCACTTTCTTCTGTCAGGTAACAAGAGACTAGGAAACTCATATTCATGAAAGTTCAAATATTGCCCATTCAGCACATTGAGCTACACTGACGTGGCAGATAACAAACAGGCACCTTGGACTTAAGCTAATTTTCCTTCCTTCTGTATCCCACTCCTTGTCCTGTACACTGCTTCTCTTTCCACATAGGAACTTGCTCCTTCCTGTGGACCAGTCAGCAGAGGAGACATCCAGTATGGCCAGTTTTGCAAATGACAGGCATAAGGAAAGGCAGAGCTAATAAAGCCTGCTTACCTCCTGGGTTAGTATCCTTTCTCCTTGTGAATTCCTCCCCCTGCCATTGTCTAATGCCCTCCACACCCCTGATCAATTTTATCTTCTTTCTCAGCCACAGAACAGTGATGATGTAGTTCAGTGGAAACAATTCTACTAATTAGAGTAATTTCTATTTTAAATCAGTAGCAAATTTTTAAAACCTCAGTTGATGATGACTGAACAACAAAATCAGGATTAAACACTGAATCCTTACCTGCACCTATAAAATGTGTAGGAAGAGGTCAGAATAATTAATTTTTTGCACACAGGTAACTCCAGTTGCACAATGCTGGTTGTTGAAACATCTTTAAAATTTTGGTTTTATGCTTTGTGTCAGATATTTTAACAAACTATTGTGTGAACATCCTCAAGGGTTAAGCCACAAAAAAGTAAGAACAAATACTTAATACTTAATAATACTTACAGGAATACATGTAAGTAAATGTTAATTCGATTCATGTTCGAGTCATAAATCTACTGTTAAAGTTCCTCAAATAAAACTCGACTGTATTTCAGATCACTGACTTCACCCTTCCAATTTCAATCCTCACTTCCTTCTGATTGCTATATGTCCTATTCCACTGACCTTCATAAAAACTGTTTGTTTTTAATTGGAATGTCTTGAAAAGTAAGATAAAAACTTTAGAGATTTCCTGATAATTGTGACTGGTTTACCCTGAGTATGCTGAAGACCTCCAAGAGTTTGTATCAGCTTGTAAAATATTTCAACAGGTCAATTGGAGCAAGAATTTATTAGTTTATATCAACTAGTACTGATGGGGTATCAACCTCAACTATATGCATAATCTCATGAAATAGATGGGTAGAAATTTGTGCAGTGGCTGAGGGAGTAAGCATGGCTCACTCTTACTCATTCAGCATCTGTCCATGATTGCCTGTGTGCACAATTTTGCACACAAGCACTGCTTTAAATGTTTGTAAATATTAGTTATTACTGTCTGAGTCTATACAACTGATTCTCAGCTCTTCACCTACCATATCCATTAAAAATATTTGACCATAGAACAAACTTGCAAGAAGTTAATGGTTTGTAGAAGATGTGAACTTGACAAAATATGTCAAAGTACAAACACTAGACTTAATTTTAGTTTCCTCAAAATCCTAACTTTGCAAATGGTTTGAATTTCTTAGACATCAAAGTAACACTGATTTCTTCCCAACCAATGCACAGAGGTGACATCCTACTGAAGCTAGATGCATTTCAAATGTCTAAGATTCATTTCTAATTCTTCTCCGTGACCGTATTTGCCAAGACTACTGTACTACCTATGTGTACTTGTGCAATTGTTCTGTTAAACTAAACCAAGTTCTAGTTCATAACATCACCAGCACCAGCCTTTTCATCACAGATAACTCCAAATATTTTTAAATCAGAAGCTAAACCTAACACAGCAAACACAGCTGAATTGCTTACAGGTGTAGGCACTGCTACTCGCAACTCACAGCTCAGAGGGGTCAAGGTTAAGGGAACATATATGTTTTTAAGTTTTCGTTTATTTCTTTTCAAATATTGAACTATGCTTAAATCTGTATTCTGGAAGGGAGATGGCAATGTATAGCCTCAGTTAATTATGGTTTTCCAGTAAATTTTCAGGTCATAAACAAGCAGTTCATTGAAAACTAAAAATGGTGACAGTGAGAAATAAATTGAATGAATAACAGTATAAACAGCAACTGACTTTATAAAATGTGGATTATTTGCTTTTATATACAACAACATAAAAATATAATTTTATATTAACAGAATTTCTCTCTGGATGCTGAAATATTCCAGGATATTTTTGTGGTTTTTCTAGGCTCTGGTGTGCAGTTTAATTATTAGAGACACACAGTAATTTTCTTAATAATGAAGAATTTACAGTTGAAAAAATATGTTGAGATGGGGTTTGTTTTGGGTTTTTTGTTTTGGTTTGGTTTGGTTTGGTTGGTTTTTAACAGAAAAATACAAAACGAAGTAATTGTGCACCACAGTTGTGTTCCCATCTGTTCTTTGTAATACTGAGTGGTTTCTGTCTGTTTTTCATTTAGTAATTACTACTGCTTATTTACATACACTTTTATTGATGCTGAGTTATATGATAGTTCATTTAACACCAAGTTTCTGAATTCTAATACCCTGCAAGAGTGTTTAAATGGCCACACTTCCGTAGGAACAATCAGATTTTCTCTCTATTTCAAGCCAGCTCAGGAGTATACTTTTATTTAATTGAAACATCAGGTTGTGACTCTGAAGTATAATTTCTCTTTTCACTTCAGAACAGCTTACCATTTATAATGTGAAATTCAATGCCTCAGTTATGAAATATTTTTGTCTAAATAAATGGCTGGCTACAGACCTTATTTGAAGTTGGTTCCCATAGAAACGATTGTAGGGAGATCATGGTTTTATTACAAGTGTCTTTTATTTTTACTTAAAAGAATCAATTGACTCTACTGAATGCTGCCTCCAGATGGATAAATTTCAGAGTTACTCTTTGGCTTGTCTCCCTGTGTGCCCTTTGTGACAGCGCATCAACAATGTAAGGGTGGTGACCACCCTGCCAGAGAGTCCCAGCTTTCAAGGTTTAAAAAACAGAATTGCAGGTAGGGCTCAGTAGAACTTGATTGATGAATAATCTTCATGTTGAGTCCCCGCAAAGGGAGATTTGTCACCCTATTAGAGTTGGCATCCAAAGTTAAAATGAATGTGTGTATTTTAAAAAAGCTGAATTGGAAAGAATGCTCTTCTCATTGTCTACCAGGCTAGAAGCTCAGGAGTAAGCATCCCTTCCATTGTTTACTCTGGCTTGAGACGGTTTGCAATCGTTTTAGTAGTTAGATTTGAATTATCATTAAGAGTGATTAGAACTTCCAAAAAGTAATAGCTCATTGCATTAAGGATGAAAGATAATGTATTTAAAGAAAGATAATTGGTATGTAATTCACAGAGGATTCTTAGCACTAGATAAATGATTTCTCAGCATTCACATCTGGCTTTTGTTTTCATTTCAATTATTATTGTTAGAGCATTAAAGTACACAGCAAGGGAGGAACCAAAACTATGACTGAGTTCCTTAAGCTAACTGTAGAAGAACATTTGCATCTTCATACCTCTATCCAGCTGTTTTATCATCTGCTTTGGGGATCCTTGAAGGAAAATTTGTTTGCTGGGTCAAATCCAGGTCACTGAGATTTTAACAGAAAAAAATTGCCTTTGACATGAACATTGCCTTGACACAGAAAAAAATTAGGTCTAGTGTATGGGGCAATACTAACACTTGCACATGGTCAAGTTGATACACAGAACCTGTGTCAAATGCATGAATAATATTTTGCATCTAGAAAGGGGTAGTTGGAACTACATTATTTGTCTGTAACACTAGTTTCTCATCTCTATACAGCTTACTGGTTTTACTTCTGTTCAGTTGTGGGTTGCTCTAGAGGCTAAATACCACCTCTAACTTGTAAATGGAAATATATGGACCATCTAGCGTGTGTGCTTTTTTCATTTGGTACTTAAGATTTTTATTCTTAAAAGCTGTCAGAAAAATATGAGTTAAAACCTTAGCTATCAGGTAGCATATTTTGAAGACTTCAAATGTCTCTGCCATTGAAAGATGTACTTTTTCCTGTCAAACAAATCCAGTAAAATGAATGCAAACAGAATCATATTTGAGAAATTTTGTTTTAATTTCAAAATTACAAAATACAGAAAGATTTAATGATAAGTTGCAAGTCATCAATATTAACCACATATTATCATTACTGTACTGTGACATGTTATCTTTTATCTTAGAATTTAGATTCTGTTTTGTGAAGTGGCTCTTTAACTTCCACTTTTTAGTACTGTCGTTCTACTGTTGATATATTACTCTGCTGCATAACTCTTCTCCTTTTGTGTCATTGGACCCAGTTCTACATCACTTAACGTTTCCTTGGGAGGTATGATTTGACATTCCCTGATAATCACATTTGTCGTTTGCTTAAGCAACCATAAAATTTTGAATGCAAAGAGCAGAAAATCTTTCTTCATTCATTCTTTTTATATCTTCTATGAGAGAATTGAAACGTCACAAAAAAATCTCTTTTCTTAATTTTCATCAATACTTTATAGTGGGAATCACTAAATCCATGTTAGATATTTAATTCTTTCTTTTCCCATTGATGTGCTTTCTACCTCCTTGGGAATCCCTCAACCGAGCAAGTTCAGCTGCTTGCGTTACTGCATCCTGAACCTGGCTATGGAAGTATAACAACCTGAAAACACCCTGGCCATCATACTTTTACCATTTTCGAATCAGTGCCCTAACCTGGTTCTTCCTTGTTGCTCAGCAAACACTTAAACAATCTGCCACTAAAACAAAAGTACTTTTAGGTATTGTCTCAGTTTGAAGAGACTGGAACATTTGCTAAAGAGGATGAGCCACGAGATAGACCAAACTTCTCTCTCTCAGCAATTGTAAACTCAAAATTAAGGGGCTTTAATCGAGGAAGTGTGGAAAAAACCAGAAGAAATAACAACCCTTTATTAAAAGATATATGTATGTTGGCAAGAACAGTAACAGAACACACAAAAAACCCCTAGACAATAGTCCTGTGCCCAAAAGTCCCCTTCAAACAAAAGAAAAAGTCTGAATACTTCTCTGTCCTTTAGCGCAGACCTAATCGTGGCTGGCAGGGGGCGCTGTTGGGTCACTGGAGGTCACCGCGCGGGAAGAGGGGTCTGGGGGGTGGTCTCGGGTCACGGGAGAAGCCGAAAAGAAAATGGGGACCCCTCCCCCAGTGGAAGGAAGAGGAAAGAAAAACAGTTCACCCCAAACAGGACTCACTGTTGTTCTCAGATGACGGCGCCCCAAAGCTCCTCCTTTTCTCCCAGCGAGCACAGAGACTCTGCGATGAAAACGCAGCAGGTCCGGGCTGGAGACAAAAGACAGCTCGCAGGCAAGTTGAGGCCAGCAGTCAGGGCTGACCAGGACGAGAATCCAGAAAGACAGACTTCCAGGCCTTCTCTCCAAATGCCCACACGCAGACCCCCATCTCTGTCTCAGGGAGAGAGAACTCTGTCGTCTAACTCTCTCCCCCACCCCGAGCAGAGTCAGCAACCCCCTCCCAAAACTCCTCCTCTCTCCCCCCAGCCTCTGATGGGCCATTAGCTAGGAATACAGCCTGGCCAGCCAGTTCTTTCATAAGGCTAATTGACTCCCTTTCCCCCTTCCATTCAAACTCCATCTCTCCTACAGTGGGGGGCAAAGGGAAGAGAAAAATTCCTCTTCTCGGATTTCTAACCTATAACATGTATTTAATTAGACTTTTTACTATTTCTAATGTGTAGATTTCTCATATCAATCTGTTTGGTAGCACTGTAGCCGGAGTAGCACTTCAACACTCCATTGCATAGTTAAAACTCCCTTGGCCTTGGAGAGGTGCTGTGGTGAAAAAACAAATAAAGGGCAAAGATAGGACTGGCTGACTATTCATAGAACCACAGAATGGTAGAATACTTAGGGGTGAAAGGGGCCTTAAGGATTGTGTACTTCCAACTCTACCACCATGCACAGGGATGCTACTCACTAGACCAGGTCACACAGAGTCCCATCCAACCTGGCCTTAAATACTTCCAGGCATGGGACATCCACAGTCTCTCTGGTCAACTTGTTTCAGTGATTCATCACCATCTGGGTAAAGGATTTCTTCCTAACATCTAATCTAAATCTGCCCTCTTTCAGTTTAAAACCACTGCCTCTTGTTCTGTCACTGTAAAACATCCATTATGAAAAGTCCCTCTCCCTATTTGTTATAAGCTCTCTTAAAGTATTGGAAAGTTGCAATGAGGTCTCCCCAAAGCCTTCCCTCCATGCTGAACAACTACAGCTCTCTCAGCTCAGCTATTTCAACCTGTGTAACAATGATTCTTGCTAATGCAAAAGATTCAGAAATATCTTTTACAGGAATTCACTCAGAAAAAGCAGCAAGTCACTTGGGTTATGTCTTGCTTGGCATTCAAGAAGTATATGTTCAAAGTTTCTTCCCAGAGGCAAACAGAGAGTATAGCTCTGGGAAGTACAGCTCCATCCAAAAAGTATTGGGCTTCAGACATTCCACTACAGCCGTATACAGTTCTCCAGCAAGACTTAAAACCAAGGTCCTTGGATTGCTCTGTGGCATTTTCAATCTTTCTTTGAGACTCTAATCTTATCCTGTCATTTAATTTTTTTTACTGCTATTTCATTTCTCATTAATTTAGCTGTTCCATTGAGCTGTGAATGTTGTTTCTATTATAAAAAAGGAGCGAGATTTGTATGTTGTGCAAGATAATTGTTTGGAAATGTTTAAAAAAGGAAATTCCTTGGTGAAGAGTACTCAAGTGGAAAAGACACACAGCATGTTTTTGTTCCTTGATAGAATATGAATTGCTCTCAGTTGCCCCAGAGAATTGATAAAGCAGGCTTCCTTTCTTCCTGTCTCTGACCTCTTCAGAGGAATAGATTTTCTTCTCAATTACATCATCATTCTGAATGTTCAGTAAGGCTGATGGGCTTCTTAGCATCTCATTTTAACATGAGATGCTAAAATGGTAGGTAATCAAAACTCATATGTTCTGATTTACATAGCTCCTGTCTGGGATTAACCATCCTTCATGGATAGCTCTTTCACAAGAGTATTTTCAAGTATGGACTGTGAGCATACTCAAAATCAATTCTGTGTTTCGGAACACTGCTTTCAGAAATTGTACCGATTGCTCAGAACTATATACAATTTTCCCTGTAACTCTGAATTGAATGCACAAGATTCACTAAAAACAGTATATTCCTGAATGAGAAAAGGAAGGAATTTGAAACTTTTCAATAAAGTTTTTTTTTACCATTGGAAAATTTCAGGTGGCTCAGTCTGGAACCTTTATTGAAATACATCTACTTTAACAAAACTCAGTGCCAGACTATTTCATGACTAAGACATATTTTATATATTTTGTTGTTGCTGTTGACCATTTTGCCAGCTTGCTTTCTTTGCATATTCTATCAGAATTACATGCTAAATGCCAAAGACATGATATTTTTGTTGAGATGCAATGCTTGTTTTCTGGATAGTTGTTATCAAACCTTAAGGCAGTCTTTGAAATTTAATAAACTCAATTTCACTCTGAGAAAGGGAGCAAAAATGTGAGTACTGCAAGCCAGACATGCTTCTTATAACTAGAACCTTATTTTCTTTTTGTTATGATGATTTTATATATTTTGATAAGTACAAAGAATATTAAATAACAAGCAGCATCTAATTAGTGATCATTATCTGAACATAGCATTAGCAAAAACTGCTTCTTACTGAGGATTTTACCATTTTTTCTTGTACTTTGTTTTTCCATTTCACAGGGCACTTTCATTTAAATCATATTACCATGTGTTAATAACATTTTAGTCTTTACTGATTCAGATCCTGTACTGAATGTTCAGTACAAGCAGCCCAATTCTATCTTATTTCTTTCTGGTTCAATGACTTCGTAAGTCTTCTGTCACAGTTTATGTTTTTATTGGTGCTTCTCTTATCAGAGTGTACTCTAAAATGCATTTAATTAGAAAGGAAAATTGCACACTCCTGCTTCATTAGGAATATTGTTATTTTTAAAAATGGTAATTCAGAACACAAGTGGAGAAATTCATTCTGATTTAAATAAAGTGATCAAGAACACAGTTTTTGTTACATAGATTGAATGTATGTTCGGTCACTCATATAGCCAGATTGTACCCTCTCCATTACCTGTTAATAATTCAACATCTCTGTTACCATTTAATATCTGAGATAAACCAAAGGATAACCATAATTACCAGAATTAACAAAAATAATAAGAAAGAAATCTAGTGCTTAAACTTGGGTGCATGAAATCACATAGTAAATTTAAAATAGCCTGAAAAATTAAAGTATGAATTTTCTTACTGAGAAATACATGCTATTAGTATTTCAAATTTTAATTTCTTTGTCTTTGTGTTCTTTACACTGTGAACTTGTAACCTGTTTGATGACTCACACTTTCTTTTAATGAAGTCTTGCCCTTGACCTGTGTAACCTCTTAATATGTTACATGTACTGTCTACAGGGAGTCATCCACATATCATGAATGTGTAATTCCTGGATGTGTAATTCATACAAAGATACAATAAGTTGGAATTCCAAATAGCTACAAGGGGCAGTATAGGATAAAATGTTAGTTCTGTTGCCTTCTTAAACCACAAGGCAAATCTAGAATGAGAGCACAGGCATAAGACAGTGAGATTTTCCTAGCTTCTCAGTAGTTTTATCAAGGATCTTTTCTTTTATATTTAGGCATAAAGAACTGTTTTGCATGAGAGATATTAGTGCCCAGTGTTAATGCACTGCTGTAATTTATATTTTTCTTTCATGTCAGAGGAACTTCACACAGAGACAGAATTTTCTTGACATACGGGGTGCTATCATCACATTTTTGCAGTAAAATGGAGGAGACCATGCAACATAATTGCTTTAAAAGCAAATATTGATCTTCATTTTTCGTTATAGAAAACTAGTATAATTTTAAAATAGGGGTACCAGAAGAGCTAGAGGATGACAGTACAGGCAAGTACATCACTACCATCAAAGATACAGTAATTGAATCCATAACGTCTCGAGATCATCTTGTATGTTGCATTTGTATCCCAGTGTGCCCTTGAATCTCCTGTTTTCCGATAAGAATATCACAGTAAAACAGATATCTTCCTCTACAGCAAGAAGACAATTGGGGCCTTTGGAGGTTTTGGGGCAGAGGAATGGACACAAACAGATGTGCCAAAGGGATTTACGTATTTTTAGGATTAGCAAAAGTTGTAAAGATCTAAATTTTGCACAAAAGTATCTGAATCTCTATTCTTTGATTTTAGAGAATCAGCACATGAGAAACACAGTGGTATTTTCCATTTAAGTTAGTGGTTCTGTGCAAGCCTTTAATCTCCAAACACTTTGTAACTGTTTTCAGGAAGAGGACCAAAAAGTGGGACAGCAGAACTCCCTCATATTCACACCTGATGTATGAAGCCAGTGGAATAACCCATGGAACAGGAGCAAAACATTGGTAAGGGCTTTTGAAAATCCCACCAGAGCCTTTCACAATAACATATAGCAGATGGAATCCTATAAATCCTGAGGTGTTTAGAGAATTTCAAATAGAGGACATTCACAAAAGGAAAGAGGATAGGGTGGTTTTTAAGGATTTTTTTTTCTTTTAAAGACAAATACAAACTTGCTGGAGAAGTCCAGAACAAAATAAGTCCGTGCCATTCAGCAAATAATATACAGTTGAAGACAACCTAATGTCTGAAATGAGATTGAAGGATGTTATAGCAGACAGCTTTACCTTCTCAGGCAGCTGAAAAGGTCTTTTCAGATTAAGTATATTTACCTATACTATTACTGCATCATTAAAGCAGATTCCCAAATAATTTGAATGAACAAGAAATAGTGAATTAATTTTAGAAATGTTTTGCAAGTCATTATCTTTCTTCTTCATGCATGAATTTAGAGTACTGTGAACAAAGCACTCACATTATCATTGATTTGCCATTGAAAAACGTATTATCTACTGCTAAGTGCTGACACTGAAAAATCCACTTGCATAAAACCTAACTGCTATCAGCAGCAGCTACATAATGGAAAGAAATTTCGAAAAGTATGTCTTTTAGTTGTAAGATAGTAACTTTAAAATAACTGTCTGCTTTACAGTAATTATAAACAGGTTTATGTGTCTAAATTACTTCAAAAAAATTGGAATTTCCAAATAATTTTCTGTCTTCCAACAGCAGTAACAGAACTTAAAAAAGAGTACTACATTCAGAGAGATGAATATAAGACAAAGGTTTTGAGGCTGGAAAGGGTCACCCGTGTAGTTTAATCCAGTCTTCACGAATGAAGATTTGGGAAAGGTCTTAACCCTTCAAGCCTGCGCAGTGGATTTTTTAGGTGAGACACAGCGTGCGCTGAACTGAGCCCACCCTTTAATCCTGAGGTTCATCTGCTGGGGCCGAGCGAGCTTGGACGGTGGCAGCGAGGTCCTCAGGACGTAGGTTTGTTTAGAGTGACCTTCTCTTAGATGGATGGCCTTACAGGGCTGACGAGCTCCATCTGCCTGGAGAAGTTCCCTGACCGGGAATCGAACCCGCGCCGCGGTGGTGAGAGCGCCGCATCCTAACCACTAGATATCCCTCATTTCCCCTCCTACTTCATGTCCAACAATGGTTTAAGGAAAACAAGGGAATAGTCTGTCTTAATTCCGTAGATATTCAGAGAGAGTATATCTGTTATAGCCTTGGTAGATTTTTAAATTGAACATTTTTTAATTTAAATCCTTTTAATCTTGTTATATGTTTGTCTAATAACAAGATATATGCTATAACTTTTCAGGTTCTCAGGCTGAGCAAATCAGACTTTAACCTCCTACATGAAATAATGTGAAAGAGTTCCTTGAATTGGCCACTACACTGATGCAAGTGCCTGAAAGCTCTAATACTGAAGGGAGGAACAAATACTGGTTAGCTGATTTGATTCACAGAACACATTTTGAAGTTTGTGAAATTAAATTATCAACAGAAATATTAGAAACATCTCATCACTGATGTACTTCAAAAACTGGAACTTGATGGTTTCAGAATACCATAATCTAGCAGATTAGATAAAAAAACTGGAGCAAACAGAGGAGTCTGAGTTTAAAAACGGGCCCTAGAGGGAAGTCCAGAAAACAGATGCTGCTACCGGAACCCTGCACTGTAGAGTTAGACTCAAATATGAATTGAAATTGTGGGACAGTAGTGAAGACAGGAGGACCAGCACATGAGTCTGTTTGTACAAATAGTCACTTGATGGGAGCAGGTACCCCAAGCTTTGCCTGGGCTCATAAGTAAACACAAAGTTATTCAGCAAAGCAGGATCAGGCTTCTAACTACTAGACTGGAAATCACAGATTACTACTTTGTCCCTTTGTTTACATCAGACTCATTTAGGTCTAAAAACTAGATCTAGATGTATCACACACGTTACTATGGAGAACTGACCTGTTCAGCAGCCTTTTGACTTCTACAAGCTGCACCCAAAGTTCAACCCCACCACACCAGAGTGTACTTTCTGATTTCTCACTACTTGCAGAGAGCATTCAGTACACTAGCACAGAAAAAGAACCTTTAGGATTTAAATGCATATGTTTTTGTACTCCTCAGGGAAGAGGCAATTTCTTTGTCTTTGATGGGGAAAATATGTATTAAGCTGAAGGTTATAAGTAGGCTGAAGAAAGCTATGCTACATTGCTAACAGTAGAAGGTCTATCACATGAGCTCTGGATCAAATTGGGGAAAAAAACCCGAACCCAAATGTTGGAGGAGAGAAAGATGAAGGCTATGAGGGTTGGAAAAGAAGCATGGAGCCTGATATTTGTTACGAAGACGAGACCTCTATATAAGAGAACATGAACTGTTTTAAAGTGAAGAGTTTTCGGATTTTGTGTTTTGTTTCCCAGTTTTTTGTATGGTTCTCTATGTGCTGTACCCTAGATTCTGGAAAATTTCCCTCTCCCGCATGGCCTTGGACCCTTCCCTCTCATTGGTTGAATTTTGCTGCACTGCAGTACCCTTCCCTATATGGTTATGCCATTCTTCTGTTTTGCATGCTCTACCCTTGCTCCTCCCCAGATACACCCTCTTTCCAGTAGGTTCTCACCCTATCCTATATAAGGCAAGAGCCATTTTAATAAAGGGACCATTTCACCTTGGATCCTCAAAGTGTGCCAACTTGTTCTTTCCATTCCGAGCCGCAAAACCAAACAACAAAATCCCAAATGTTTAGTCTAGCATTCAAAACTTGTCCCAGTGTTGACAGTCAGCTATATGTCCAAATAAAAAACCATATTAAAACACAATCACACAACATCTGGGCTTGAATCCTTTATTCATCTACTCAATCTAACATTCAGATCAATAAAGGAAACACCCTGAAATTTGGAATCATGTCAGGATTTATTATTTGTAAATTAATCCACTTAAGGATTTACATCATTTGATTGCAAAACAAATTGTAACCGACTACAGTCTACCATCCATTCCAGCATTAGAATTAGAATTGCAGATAATTTTGAAAACATTGACAGGGATTATAGCCTATCAATAACAGCAAATAAAGTTAATGCTTTACAAATCAAGACTCCTGCCTCAAGCAGTCCTCAAGAAATTAGATAAGAAGTCTTCATTAATACTGCATACAGTTCCAGGAACATCTTCTTTCTTGCCAGGAAATTTTGCTAAAATTCAGGGCTGGGGAAGGTAAGGGGAAGAGAGGGGAGGAAATTCTTCTTACGAACTGTTAAGATCTGATTATTATGATTATTAGAGAGATGCCTCTGCCCAAATTAAGGGGCAAATGTGACAATATGCTGAAGTCAATAGCATGGATTTTATTTGGCAGAAGGACAAAAAGGGGCAAGGACCGAACAAGTCAACCAGCCAACCGAAGGCAAGCTAGCAAAAATCTCACCACTTCCCTTCGAACAGGCAGAATGACTAGACACGGCCCAAGGCTCCCCCCTCACGCGTGGCAGATTACGGCAGTCACTGTAGGCCTCGGCTCCAGATAAGCCAGACTGAAACAGGGACCCGCCGTTCTCGAACCTCGCCGGAAAGGAAGAGAGCGAGGTCCCTCCTGCTGGCCTTATTTATACCTCAAGTTACGTAAAGGGATAGCATGGAATACTTCCGTGATCACCTTCCTAGTTCCTTCCTGGTCACAAGCCGGTCTCCAGGAAGGCCCAGAGTGAAACTACCACAGCAGTAAACATGAGACAGAGAGAAAGAAAGAAATAGGAGGTGGGGGAGAGAAAGAGAGTGACAGATGGGCAGATTAAGTAAAAAGATATCACCACCCATGGATCAAGATGGCATCCTTTTGGTCCTCCTCTGGTGTTCTGTGTGGTGTGGGTCCCTCTAAACATATAGCTCAATGGGTTAATATACATTCAGGTATATGTGGGAACACCCAAGCACCCCACCTTGAGGCGAGTTTTGCACTGTTTGTTGCAACACTGAGAACCATGAACAGTCCTCTGGTGGAATGCCTCAGAAATTAGTCTGGGGGCACATCAGGGATCTTTGATGGTTTATGACCCCTTCTAAGATATGACGGCTGCCTCTCATGTCAATGCAGTTGAGGCAGTTATGCCCCATCAGAGGGGATGAATACCCTCAGACCTATTAGGTGATGTAGCCGGGAGAATGCCGAAACTGAAACCAGTACACCGTTGAAAGCTCAACAAGAACAGTATTTATTACAAAGAAGTGGCCAACAAAACAAGAACCTGAGAGAGAGGAAGGAGGGAAATAAGCCCTGAGTACAACATCCCACTCACTCAGGTGTTACGAGGTTGTCTTACAAACCCCAGAATGCCTAGAATTCCCCATAGCAGAAGCTGCATTCTCGGAGAGGGCAGGCTCACAAGATAGTGGGCGTGCCCACAAAAGGCAACATTGTCCTTCAATGTGAAGCTTGAGTCCACTCCCAGCATGAGCTATCTGCTTTTTTATACAATTTGCCTGTGATATCTACCTGGGCAGATGTGGCCAGCAGCGCCCAGCTAGAGGCCTTCGGTCCCTCCCCCTGTTATGTAAGGGGTACCTCCTCTGTGCCTGTGTGTGTGCATTGGAATTTCCCCACACCTGCATGCTACATGTCAAGAGGTCTTTCCTAAAGGAGTCTGGGGGCTTACTTCATCCTCCTCCTCTTCACTTTCTCCTTCAAATGCCCTTGGAGGGCTGTCAGCCAATAGTGAGGCCCCAATTAATTCTAGTTTATACAAGATGCTTCCTTCAAAGATGACGTACTCGTTTATCAGTGCTTGTTTTCTCATAACTTGGCAGGAAAAGAATAGAGTCTCACAGGCGGCTGGGCCAAACACAAACCAAAGGTAACAGTATCTAATTATGCACAAATACAGGAGAATGTGTTATATATGAATGTGACCTTCCCTGGGCGGTGCAGGGGGGACTTTTACAACTGAGCCACTTTGTGTAAGAGAGGAAAATTCGCGTGATAAAAAACATCATCCCACCTCTACAGGGTCTGCTTCTTATCAGCCTTCTCCCTTATCTGGCTCAAAACCTAGAGCCTCCAGTGCGGAGCATTCACCCCTTCTGCCTTATGTGGATCAAAGGTTTTGCCACCACACTCTCAAAAACTTTTCTCCTTCCCCTCAGGGGGTGCAAATCAGGCCACATCAAAGCACCCTGCTGCCTCTGCAAATGGCCAAATGTTCAAGCCATTAACAATTAAATTTTCTGTCTCTCACACCAATTAAAAAAGTTCATATATATATATATATATATATATATATGTAAAAAATTATATACTTTGATTAGACATTTTGGTGTTACAAAAGGCACCCTTTGCACGGATAAACCCCCCTTTTCTTCCTTCAGGGAAAAGTATGAATGTTTAAATTTAGATCCTCAGAAACTGTAGGGGACATAGCTTAAACAGGACATTATTATGATGATGGGAGTCTCTGAGACGCTCTGAGTAGGTGGTTCCAAAGCTGCTTTCTGCAAATGTTGTTTTGGATTCCTTTCATTCCTTACCTGACATTCTACTTCTATTTGGACTCTACTTTTGTTCTGTCCTGATTACTTTCCCTTTGAGCAGCAATTTTTTTCCCACTACAGAACAGAGAGTGACCACTTTTTATTCCCAGGATGCTTTCCAGTGATTGTAATTGCCTTTTCTAGCCCATCCTGTTTAACCATAGTCAAAACTGCAGTCTATGTGTCCAGGTAGCCCTTGTTTACCTAGTACTGATTGATTATCTTTTTTTTTTTCAATTTCCCTTAGTTTTTTATAAGGAAGAACAATTTTCTCAGAGTCACGGTTATCATCTTGCAATTTAAGTTCTCAGTGTAAGACAAAAAGATAACTGTTTATGAATTTGTGAGAAAAATTAAACCAGCTGTGCTTGGTATCCTGAGACGTAATATTTATCATTTTTATTACTGTATCTGAAGCTGATTATATCTAAGTGACAATCAAGTAATAGCAAGGATTGAAGACTGTCTTTAGTTTTCAGAAATCCAATCTCCTATAAACTGATTGTTACATTCAGTAAGGTATTGATCACCTATTAGTCTGAAAGTGAGAAGGAAAACAGAAACCACCAGTTACAAAGGTCAGAATTTTTCATGTGGTTCCTTGGAAGTAATAGAAGAAAGAAATTGAGAAATACAGTAAATACTGCCTGAGAAATAGAAAATAACTTCTCTAAGTTGCAAAGTAACTCTGGTGCAATGAGAGAACCAAAACTTTTATTCTTTCTGAGACCATTGCAGCATAGTCAAGAATAGGCTGGATTGAAGTATGAGTAACAATTGCCTCTGTAAATATTTTATTCTGCTTGTCAGAGCTACTCGGGCTGATTCAGTTGAGGTACTTCTTTAATTTGTCATGTTTCCAGACATTTTTATATTCGGAAGTATTTATTTTTAATGACATAGAAAGAAAACCTAAGAAATACCTAGTAAAAGGAACACTCCAAAAGTAACAAATATTATCTGATATTGTTGCATATCTTATTCTAGAACTTGAAGACGGGGGGAGAGAAACAGAGGCAGTGAACAGAGAGAAATGCACCCAAGGCTGAACACAAGGTTTTTGTCTTGTTTCGTAAGAGGAAATAAAATCCCCAAATTAATAACTGCATGGTCTGCATCAGATCAGATGGAGTTGGAACTTGATTTAACAACCCCACAGACGTGGACAAATATTTAGGCTCTTCCTCTTGATCCCAGCTGTAGCATATAGAACAACTATTCACAGATGTTAAAGTGTTTTACAAAGGAAGCAAGCACCTTTTGCTTTTTATAGAGAAGGGAAAAGCAGAGCAAGTGGGTAAAGTAGATTAGTTTACAGTCATAAAAAAACAGCCAGATTTCAGTGATGCTGGGACAAGGTCAGATGAGGAGAGAAGAGCAGTCATTTAAAACTGAACATAGAAGAACAAAGTTGGTAGTAGAAGGCAGGTGCCAGAAGGCTATAAAAAGTTAGAACCCATGATACAGTCTTCATTGGTGTGGGATATAGCCTTTTGTTCCTTGATTCAGATGTTCGGGAATAAGTTGGATTCAGAGGATCTGGGAAACAGAATGCCTAGGTAGTGTAGGAGAATTTTATATACATTAAAACAGGGCCAGGTGGGAACTGTGATTGAATTCTATTAAATAAAAATATCTTTTAAATATATGTGTATCTTTTTGGTTTGTTAAAACCCATACACTTCAACTCTCTTAAAGGCATCACTTCCAGATATGTTGCCAAGCTCACTGAAGTCTCAAACGACCAGGCCTCACAGGATTCAGGGTTGGATTTACTCCAAATGTATTTTAACAAGTGTTTCTACAACTCTGTGGAAATTTGATTACTTCATTAACATGCCTGAGACTTGTATAATTTTGACACATTTCATTTGATCATATCTATACCTTATTGTAACCCATAAATGAATGTTGACAATTTGACAATTATGAGAGGCTGTCAAAAATGCCTGAAAAAATGTAGGTCTTCACAATGACCTGTAACAATCTGATTAAAATGAACGCCACGGAAAACTAAATGTATTACTATATTTTAATCTAGAATTTTCTCTGAAGATGAAATGTACTGACAGTCTCTTCAGTGTCAGACAGTATTGTTTCTCCTTCTCAGTACAGAAAAGAGAAAGCTTGGTTCAAAAAGCTTCCTTCAAAAAACTTAGGTTCTTTATATTTGCACAGGAAAAATAAAAGGTCTTTTCAAATCCTGAAAACATAACACTCTCTCTGATAGTGCATGGTTGGACTAATATAAAAGACATGGACATGATACAGTTCCAGGTCTGCATTATTTGAACAGTAGGGTTGCTGTGGCTCTAGGCAATTTTAATACTTCACTGGGTTTTCATAGGGCCATTCATATAGTCACTTCTGTGTAAAAGCAATATGAAATCTGACAGGCAGGAGCTGTTTATATTGGCCTACCACTACTTTGAGTCCATTGATCCACTGATCTCTGCAGTGTTACTCCTGTTTTATACTAGTTTGAATCAGTGAGGAACCAATCTTCATAATTTTGCTGCAAGTGTACATATTTTTCAACAAGTTCAAATCTCTGTTATTGCAGAAATGCAAGAGAGTTTCTGGAGTCATCTTGTTACCAATTATAGAGAGAATTAAAATGTACTGTCTTAATTTTTTAATTACTTCTCTGGATGAAGCAATCAAATTACATGAACCTGGTTTGATGTCTGTAATAGACAATTATTTCTAATTGAGTAGCTCAGCCTTGTTTCAAACATTTATTGGAAAATGCATCAAAAATTTTATGTGATCTTCACTGAAAAAATAATTTGTCTGAAGCACCACTACTGAAAAAAAGTGTAAATACAATGCCTTACAATAAAATAAATACACACACCTTCGTTACATCGGTGCTATACACCCATGCTGTGGTTTTAAAGTGTTTTACAATTTTAAATGCAGGTAAGGAAGTAGAAACTCTCCAGGACTTAAATACCAGTAGTAACTGTGGAGCAGTGAAACTGTCTACATGATGGTCAACATGTTTTGGCAAGTTCTCACAGGTTAGTGTTACAGTTGTACACTATAAAAAAAACCAGTACAGTTAGGATTGCAGACAACCAGTAGCTCCTTCTGGGAGGGATTCCACCTCCCAACACACATTGCCTTTCAGCAACAGGATGCCATCGCTTACCTTGGACCTGAAGCAAATATTTGATAAGATAGGTATCTTCCACTTCTTTTGATCAATAGTTTGTCATCAGCCTTTAAATGTGTTCCATTGCCAGCACCAAGGCTGAAGCAGTATGCTGGGTTTGTCTGGGGTGGAGTTTTCTTCATATTAGCCAGCCTAGGCCTATATTTTAGTTTTGTATTGAAATGTACTTTAGCTACTGTTGAGCGGTGTTTACACAGCTTCAAGGTCTTCTCTGCTCCTCAGCACCACCCCAGCAGAGAGAATTCTGGGGGTACACAAGAAGTGGGGAGAGGACGCTGCGGGGACAGCTGACCCCAACTGACCACAAAGATATCCCATACTATATGGCATTGTGCTCAGCATACAAAGCTGGGGAAAAAAGGAGAAAGGGGGGCACTTTTGGAGTGACTGCTACATGTGATGCATCCATCTTTTTGTGGTGATGGATGGACACCTGCCTGCAAATGGGAAGTGATGAATGAATTTCTTGTTTTGCTTTGCTAGCATGCACAGCTTCTGTTTTACCTAAAAAACTTTCTCCCTTTAATTCTTCAGATTCTCTCACCCATTCCACCAAGCAGAAGAGAGTGAACAGCCATGGGTAATTCAGCTGCCAGACAGGATTAAACCACAACTACCACGCTGTCAGACATCATTTCCTTGCTGACAATCTTGCATGTTGCAGTCTTCCACCCCAGGCAGGCAGTCTCTGCTTCTTGGCGAACCCTGGACAATCCCACTTGTCAGTATGAAAGAGGGCATTAATTGCTTTGATGACTTTCAGATATTTTCAAAATTCACTGAACAGGGCAAGAGTTTTGGTGGGTTTGTCTCTAGACCATTTGACTGGAAGAGCGTGAGCCAAAACAGAGCCTCTCTAGACAGTCAAGAGACACACATCCAAGCCTGGCAAGCTAAGCAGGTTGTTCCAGCAGCCCAATGAGAGGCTGGAATAGGGGCATGTTAACTTCCTTATTCAAGGAGGTGTTGAAGACTTTGTGCAGCAGACTTGGATTGTAATCCAATTGCACCTGTGCACCTGTGCACCCTTATGCACAGGTAAGAGGCTATGCATGTGAACTGTCACAGTCCATCTGCGCTCCATTGTGATCTCTTCACTGTGTCAGCCAGCAACTGTTTTCTATCTGGTAGGAAGGGACACCTTTGCCCCCAGGATCTGACATTCAAGACAGAGGGCAATAGGGCAATAAGTATCATGAACTTTGTGCTTTCTGTACAGTAGAAGATGAGGCTGCAGCAAGTGTATTGCCTCCTAGATGTCCAAAACTTTCTGAAAACCACAGAAGAAGGTCACCATGTGTTCCAATCTATACAATTCTATGGAGAAATTCTATGGAGAAATTAATCTAGAGGGAGGATGATTGAGCAGAATTAATTCATTCCATAACAAATGCTATAGAGTAACCATAAGCATTGGGAAGCATCATGTCACCAAGGCTTTTTGGCTGAGGAAAAACAGTGCTGAAAGAAGTAGCTGGAAATCCTAACAAATGGAAATGAGCCTGAAAGGGATCTCCACAACCTTACCAGAGGCAGCTGAAGCACCCTAGCTCTGGTCAAGGTACAGACTAGGAGATGTCCACAAGCTCCCTTGCTGTCACACTGAAGATACCCGTGTTGTCTTCTGAAGTTCTAAACCAAAAGAAATTTGGAAAACAAAAGAGCTTTTCAGTTTGGGCCTGGCAGAGCATACAAATAAGACAGTTGTCTGCCTTCCAGTTCTTCAGATATGGGCTTCCCTCACAAGACAGGTCAACATGAACAGGTTCTATTTTCTGGTAAATATGTATACATATACTGAAATATCTATATTTTAAACTCAGACCTCATGGCCTCAGAATACTAGTTTAGACATAATTTCAGGTAAAAGAAACTTAGTGTTGCAAAGCGGCGAAAGTCATGTCTTTTTAGTGGATAGTAGAATGAATAAAATGGAGGTTGAATGCAGTAGTAGATCATATTTTCCTGGTAATTAAGTCCTGTTGCAAAAGATAGTAGGTATTAAGTACTGTATAATGTTAAGTTTCCTGAATTCATCATTTAAACACTAAGATAGAATTGTTTGTAGCATACCCCGCCCATAGAATAGTAATTTAGTTTATTTTATGGCAGATTACATTGACTGTTCTCTCCAGTCTCAGATAAAGGATTAAGTACTGCATCAGGGCTGGGTAATAACTTTCACTGTGGTTCATCTGGCTTGATGTGATGCCTAAAGGCTGAAAGCAGCAGGTGCTACCTGTCAGTCACTGGAATTGAGCTACGAAATAACTGCACTTTAGCTGTTGGTTTTCTTCTGCCCCTTCAAGCACATATCTAAACATTTCTCATTTTGAATGTTCTTTCTGAGGCACTCAACTATGTTATGAAGGTATGTTTAATTTCCTGATTGTGTATATTATAGGTTTTATAAACCACAGAAATTAGAAAAAGTTGGGGGGGGCTGTTTTGGCTTTTTTTTTTTAGTCAGGTAAGTAGCTTCATGAAATAGAAGTGG
Organism: Lepidothrix coronata; assembly: GCF_001604755.1. Lineage (NCBI taxonomy): Eukaryota > Metazoa > Chordata > Aves > Passeriformes > Pipridae > Lepidothrix > Lepidothrix coronata. The sequence goes on from NW_016690211.1 coordinate 8,411,736, forward strand.
AGAACTAAGGCAAGACTGAAGTCAATGCCTTTTTTTTAAACTGAGGCAGTAGGTTTCTCTTTAGCTGTTACTCTTCCCTGTGGGATCAAGATCATATTGGCCAGTCAAGAATATTTTTTTAGTATATATTATGTTTTCCACTGTGCAATAAACTGTTGGAATTATTTTTTTCATAAAGCCACTTGAAAGTATTTGTTGACAAGTCTGTTTCTCACTTATTTGGTGTTTCCTTACGCAGAAGGTGACCTGTTTTTGGCAGTCCTAAAGGCATGTACCTCTGTTCTTCTGGACTGGTCCTAGCACAGAGCATCCTTCTGAAGCTGCACCCCACCTCTGCACTCAGAGAATCCTGATAGGATCATATGTGGGGATGCCAAATGTTTTGAAAATAAAAGTGCTGGAGTTTTACTAATGATTAAACCTCAGTAAATGAGATTTTTCAGGTGAAATGTCAAGTCCAGTGCTAGAAGTTGAAATAGGAGGAAGATGGTAGGGAAGATTGGAGGCACCCTGTGGGATTCGTTTTACAGGAGGGATGCCCAAGGAGCATCCTGGGAAATGAAGTCTCCTATGTACTCCAGCACACATGGGCAGTGGAGAATTCTGTGTGATTGGTTGGTAGAATCAACCAACCAATCAATAACAATGTTGTGTACTTTCAAAGTGCATATAAAAGTTGTTATTTGGTTGCTGAACTCTCAACCAACCGGGTCCATGTGGATTTATTACTTATTATATTAATAAACCGCCACAGCACCCAGCAGAATGAGCATTGAACATCTCCCAGTTGACCATGGTCCATTTCTGAAACAACCAACCTGCACCTAAGCCATTTCAATTAACTGAAAACAAGAAGAGCAGTTAATAGTCTAATTTTTGTATTTTCATTCCAAAATCTATATATCATCATGGTGGATGAGATTCTGTGGGTTCTCCTAAATTTCAGGCTTCAAACTTGAGTACACCAGGATGAGTCTGTGTCAGAATAAGCATTATGACATTTATTTTGTCTCCTTGGTTACATCTGCATGATTAACTAAAACTACCCAGGGATCATTTTGTGGTCCTGAGGCCAAATGGCATGACCAGTTTGGTCTTGGACAGCTGCATGTTCTGTCCCATGTCCCCTCCAAATGGTGGCAGCCAAAATGTCTGCTAGGAAGAATCCCTGGTACATGCTGTTGTTCAGGTTGGGCTTAGACAATGTCTGGGAAAGCTGGCACTGCAGCAACCCCGGTGACTTTGCTATGGGCAAATGACAGATGGCGATCCGGCCCTTATCCAGTTCCTGTTTTATTTAGTAATATGATCTACCTACCTACCTACCTATATAACTATCTGTGCACATATATCGATACACATTGTATATTGAGTACGCAGTAGTCTTTATGCTGAAGTACTAAATGAATACAGTCCACTGGATTGCCTCCCCCTCCTACTTGCAAGAGTCCCACTGATTTCATTCAGCATGTTTAGCTCTGAAACATGAGAGTGAAATGTCCGTTTCCGGAAGGTAGCAGTGCAGTATACAAATTCACACAGGAGAACTGAACATGCAAAGTACAGAACAATAAAGACCTCTACCCATTCAGAAGATTTGTGAGATCTCCAGGTAGGAGGGTGGTCCTGATGACACTTGGAGGTCCTTCCTTGCACCTTTGCTCTGACCTACAGAGAAAGGGTAAGGAAAAAATTATACAAATTGCAAAGATATTAGTCACCAAGGTTCATTCATAAGTCCCTCCATGAAAACATACTCATTTGAAAATATACTGTAGTCACCTCTGAGGAACCATCACAGAAAGGTAATGTTCTATTCCCTTTGAAAATATGTCTTTTGTAGGAAAGTGACAAACATCTTTTGCTTTGGCAGCACTGACAAGAATTTATCCTCCATTAAATGCAAAGACTTTTCTTTCTGTCCTTCTAAACAGTTAACAGAAATTTGCAAACATTATTTTCATATCTGTATTTCTGAATTTACAGTAATACATCCATATCATCTGGGAGTTACTATTACTAATACTGAATCTTCCTACATAAGAGAAGTTTAAAAATTACTACTATGTTTAGCTTCTGCACACATGACTGTGAGATGGACAGCTAAAGCCTACAAAAGCTATATTAGGAATATTTTGAAAAAAACCTAAGCTAAATGAATTTGAACTGATGAATGTATTCAATCTTGAGAAACTGAGCCTAGGAATACAATCTGCTTCTCCTTGCACCAGATCAAACTAGAGATTAAACTGATGAAGTAGAACCAATTTTGTACACATATCCAATAAAACCAGAATCTGTATTTGTTAAAGATTACTTATTTCTGTTTGATTTAAACACATGTATGTCTTACTTATTATGCAAATAAGACAGCCTGATCTTACCATTTTTAGCACTGGAAAGCACCTGCTGACATTCATAGAATGCTGTATATGTTAGCTCTGCAGGTAAGACATGAGGTGGGGGTTTTTTCCTGGCATTAAGTAGAACCATGGAATCATAGCGTAACTTACTTTGGAATGAAATTTATGAGGTCATCTTGTCCAATCCCCCTCTCAGAGCAGGACTGGCTTCAAAGTCAAGGCCAGCTTCAAAAACAGATATTGTTTGGTGTCATATACAGACAAGTTCTGAATACCTCAAAGAATAATCAATATTTGACGAGTCAGGGAATAAGAAGGAATTTTTTCATTGTTTTTCATTGCTGACCAGCAATCATGTTGCCCCTCCAGCTACAAATCCTGTGATATCTGCCCACTTACACTCTTTTTATGATTTTGCCTTTCCCAAGAGTAAGACAGTAGGCTTTATATTACTGTTGGCTGTATTATCTTGAGGTTTCTCTTTGGTAGACTTGGCAGAGAAGATAATGTCATGGAGAAGATTTTAAAAAATGTTCTTTAAAAGCTGCCCCTCCTCCCCAGTAACCATAAGGTGCCCAGAGAGGTTACATTTTTATTTAAGACTTTTTAAAAGCCTTTTGGTTTGTTGTAACCTCTAGTTAGCATCCGGAGAAAGAGTCACACACTCTTCTCTAAGAGAAATTCTTTTTAATTTAGTGAGAAAAAGAAGATATTTTGGCAAAAGGTTTCTACAGGAGTAAAATACAACCAAGAAAAAAGCATTTCACTAAAACATCCAGCACAAAGACCCATTTCACAGGAAACACCCACTACAAACAATCAATATGCCAGGTTTAATAAAACACAATTTATTGGTTTTAATTACCCACAAGAGAAGGAAATTAGTAAAAGAAAACAGATTAAAAGGGGTAAAGAAAGAGAGAAGAAAGCGAAAAGGAGAGAGAGGAAAGTAAAAAATGGTTACCAACAAAATCTGATGGTTCATATGGTTCAGCCTGCAGGAGAGAAGAGATGGAAGGAGAGACACCACATGGAGTCTTGTGTATTTATAGAGTCCAGTGTTCCCTCCCAGGCAGGATACCCAGTCAGGACCTTCCAGGCCAGAGTGAGTTGTGCTGTAACCAGTTACAGGCTCCAGGGGTGTGGTGTGGGCAGGCTACCAGGCAGGTCTACTTTGACTGACAGCCCGGCTACAAGGTCTTCAGTGATGCCATGTGCTTTGCATGGGCTGCAGGCCTTCTGGCTCTGCCATGGGCCTCTCCATGCAGACCTTTCAGCTCTGCCATATACCTGCAGGTCCAGGCCCAGCCTTTCCCCAGATGCACACACAGTCACAGTGAGTTGGTTCTGACCCATATCAATAATTCGGTGAGATTCGGATCCAGGATCTCACAGTGCCACATGCAACATTTCCCAGAAACAGGAGGGAACTCCTTTGGATGTGCTGCATAGCAAGTATGAAGAGAAATACCATATAAGCCTGGTTTTGGGAGATAAGGACTGGGCAGAATTCTCTGTTTAGAAAGCTTTACTATTAATGCAGCCGCACGCAAAAACATTGCATTGGAAGACATATATATGTATACACCAATGAGAAAAAACTAAGACTAGATGTTCCTGTCTTTCCTATCTTCCTACCTTTGACTCCAGAGAAGGCAAGAAAATAAAGCATTTCCTTTTGAAATGATCAGCCTAGAAGGAGACCAGAATTGTTGGACTGATGGGTTGGTCACTGCATTGCAGATCAGCTTCCAGACACTGCTCTAACCATCACCAACAAGGCCCCAAGGTACTGCCTCTTTTGGGCTTTCCTTTGAAACTCTTTCCCTGTTCTCAAAAGAACAAAAGTAATTGGGATCCAAAAAGGAGCGAAGTCTCAATATTGCTGTGTGTCTTGGTTCTTGAAGGACTCACTTACACATAGCAAACAGGGAGCTAATCTGTTTTTCAAGGTTTGTTTGTACACTTGATCAAATGACTATTTAATCTATATGGAAAATGTGGTCACCTCTGAATTATTTAGTGCAAAATGTCTTTGATTAGGTGTTATATTTGAATAAGAGTAATATCAGTTCTAGTCATGTCCTTGAAGGAAATAATGACATGAACTTATTTTGCAGAAAAATAATTTAGATGCCTCACTTCAGGAGAGGGTTGAGAACTCTAAGTATCAAGCAGGAGTAGGTGTCTCCCTGATAAGCAAGGTATCTAAGCCCTGAAAAGTCAGAGTTTTCGACGAAGGCTTGGGTTTTCCATTGGCTGTTGTCCTTGTATGTAGATCTCAGTTTTCTCTTCTCACACATTGTAGACCCAAACTGTGAAATTCAGACCATGGATTTTGTTTTGGAGGCCACACTAATTCCTAGTAGATATAAATCCTTGTAGGCCAAGCTGTACAGGAAAAGCATTGCTAACTGAAAAAAACAAAAACAAAAACAGGAGGCAAGAAAGGCAGTGAGAAGAACTCAGTGTGGAAGGCCAGTCAGAATATCACAGTATTTCATGTGAAGACAAACATGTTGTTTGACAATTTAATGTTCAAGATAAAGGGACAAAAATATAGATACTGAAAGCCACTGCCTTGGACTTGCTGTAGTCTTTACAACTGTGCAGAGGGGGTGTAAAATTAAACTCTTGTGTTCAGTACAAAGAAAACCCTACTATGTACCATGTAGAATTACTACTATATACGATATTTTTTAACTGTTAGTGATTTCAAAGATGTCCAGTTTTGAAAAAGAAATCTGAACAAGTTGAAAAGAATGTGAGAAAAAGAGTGTATAATAAGGGACAGCAGGAAATATTATGGATTACACGCACACAAAACCACACCAAGTTTGTCTTTATCTTATACGGACAATAGTGGAGCTCTGCTTGAACCAAAACAAATATATTTATCTGTAGCACTCTTGACAGTAGACAAGATTAAAGCTATACTCAAGAAACTCCAGAACCAATGCTACAGCCTTCAGTCAGAGGAAGCATAAAAGTTATGGGAAGCTTCTGAATTTGGTTAAAAAAACAGAGTTCCTTTCCTCAAAAAAATAAAGCACAAAGAATTCTTGCTTGGCAAGCACTTTTTATACCAAGTTCTCCCAACCCTGCTGCTCTGCAGCTATGGCACTCTCTGCACAGCTTCCTTATTCCATTTATGTATTAGTTACACTAATTATCAGATGCAGCCAAGCCTGAGGATCAATGGGACTTCTGAGTAACTGCAGACTGCAAAGTGGAAACACCACCAGCAGTCACTAGTCTTAAGGGACATGGCAGGAGAGAGAAATTAAGTTCATTTTAATTAGGATAAAAGGTATGCTAAAACATCTGAGAGTAAGGTATCTTTCCACATTAGGTAAAATGGAATGTTAAAACAAGGCATTTCATCAAAAACACAGAAATCTAAATCTTTCTGCATGACTGGTATGTATGTCGTACCTTTAACAGGTAGAAGTGGGTCTCCCTGTATTACTGTACATACAACATTTATGTGACTGGAGAAATTTTGGCTGATTTTTAAACTACCTGGCACAAGTGAAGGTGAGCAGAGGAGGCTCGTCCTCTGGACGATGCAAATTGTCCAAAGAATGACATCTATGAATATAAACTAGGAGTTAATTACTGTAAACTGGCCATATGAGTCTTCATAATTGCCATCTTAAGTGTTTAGAAAAGCCCATACCATTCTGCAGTTTGAAGGAAAAGAAGCAAGATTACAGTCTAGACATTACAGAAAAAAGATCAGGACATATGCTTGTTCTACAGCGTTGTCTTTTTTCTAGCTAGATTAAAATTACCCAAATCAAAGAAACAGGACAAATTAATCACATTTTGCAAGAAAACCATTATAGAAAAGGTTTTACATCTCATCTGCAAGGTACTTTTCTAGTAGCACCAACATTGGGCATACTTTGGGGTCATGGGAATATAATGCACTTCTAAACCACACTATTAAAGTTGTTCCAGCTAGGAGTGACAAATAAAGAAGAACAGAAATTTGCTACTGAGGAGGAAGCATAGACAATGACTGTGGGGCCCAAATAGACCACGGCTTGTGAAGGGCATGTTTTATCCATTCAGTCATGCACTGGTCATCTTTCTCTGGCTCCCCTTCCTGATCCCTAAAGTGATGCTTAGGAAAGTATCAACAGCTTATTATGACAGAAAAATAAGTCAGTGAGTTCAAAAGTAGAAAGATATGAAACAGGGGAGTGCTATTTAAATAAATAATGATTTTACTAAATGAAGCCAGAAGTGTCTGAAGAGGAGAATTTTTATAAACTCTATCTTATGTTTCCACTCTCTGGAGTTTCAGAAATGGCACAAATTATTGTGCTGGGTTTGGCTGGGAGAGAATTAATTTTCTACAGTGGCTAGTGTGGGGACTATATTTTGGATTTGTGCTGAACACATGGCTGATAATACAGGATGCTTTTGTTATTGCTGAGCAGGGCTTACACAAAGCCAAGGCCTTTTCTGTTTTTCATAGTGCCACACTGGCAAGGAAGTTGAGGGTGCATGAGAGGTTAGGAGGAGAAACAGCTGAGACAGGTGACCCAAACTGACCTAATGGATATCCCAGACCATATGACATCAAGCTTAGCATGTAAAACAGGGGAAAGAAGGAGGAAGGGGGGAAGTTTAGAGTGTCTGTCTTCCCAAGTAACAATTATGCGTGACGTGGCTCTGCTCTCCTAGCAATGACTCAACACCTCCCTGTCCATGGGAAGCAGTGAACTAATTCCTTGAGTTTGCTTTGCTTGTGTGCATGGCTTTTGTTTTCCCTAGTAAACTCTCTTTGTCTCAACCCATGAGTTTTCTGGCTTTCACCCTTCTCCCCAGTCCTGCTGGTGGGGGAGTGAGCAGCTGCATGGTACTTGGTTGCTGGCTGGTGTTAAACCATGACAAGTATGATATACTCCAATGGATAAATTTGAATTAAAAAATTCAATAACTGAATATTTGTATTTTCCCTGTTCAAAGGGGTTTATATTTGAAGGCTGCTAAATAGGATAAAGCTGATTAAGAGAAAAAGCAGAGCACCTCACCTTCCACAAGCGCTTAAAGTGTTAACAAGATCCATTTGTAGTGGCAGCTAAGCCAGTGGAGAGTAACTTAAGTTAAAAACCCCTTGCATTATGATTTTAATTCCAGTAACATATTATCTCTAAAGACACAAACCAGGAAAGGGTTTCGGTGACAATTAAACATGTCACATATTTTGAAATGGTTGATAGTAACATTTAGCCATAAGATTAAGAGCTCTTGATCAGAGTTTTTTCAAACAACTTTGGGAAAAAAATAGGCAAATATAGTTGTAAGGCTGAGGCATCATGTTCCAAGTCAGTTAAAAGAAAATGTCCATGGACAAACCCTAACTTCAGAGAGTCTAAAAGGAAGTGCTGACTCAAGTTTAACTATAGTGATGTGAATAATACTACACTAATGTAGCATTACCATATGTATTACAATTCTGCAGCCATAGATTCTCTCGAAGAAAACAGCTGCAATGCTGAAGTTTTAATCTTCTCAAAATTACAGGGCAGAAAAATTATTCAGGCCTCAGAATGTGAGTATCACAAAAGGAATGGTTATGAAGACTGTCATTATGGCAACTGTTTGCTCTTTCTTTTTGCTAAAAAGATTTTCAGTCCTTAAGTTTGGTTTTGATATCTGCTTGTAATAGGCCAGTGGTATACATTTTCCAGTGTCCACCTATTTTTTTTAAACAACAATAAATTTCCTAAGATTTCTGATAAAGAGCGAGGGGTTATGGGAAATAGCATTGCCAGCTCACTTAATGACAGATCTCCTGCTCTAAAGGAGGACAAAATACCTGGCATCTGTTTGAAATATCAGTGTAAAAAAAAATTAATTCTGATTAATATTCAAATATTCTAAGGAATATAAGGGTGCAGTGAGTAATGTATGCCAGGGTCAGCTAAGGAATTTGTTGGAAACATAGTATGGCTTCCTTCTGATTTGAATAACCAGGTTTCTTTAGAAGAACCCAAAGTTCAGAGGGATTCCTGTCCCTCATTTCATTGTAGTCCAAGTGTGAGAAGGTACATACTTGAGTCAAGAAGCCTGGGCATGCTTTCAGGTCCACTAGATTAGATGTAGTCATAGGAAGGAGACTCCAGCTGGGACCTATGAAGTTCCAAATATCAAAGATATCAATCTCTTAATGCATGTGTCTTCCCCTTATATACACAGAGTTCCTCTTATGATTTGGGATGTCATATGGCAGATTTGTCTGAACAACATGACAAGGAAGGCTCACAGAACAAGAGAAAGTTTCCAGCAGTTAGTATTCTTGTCACCTCACAGAATTCTGTAAAGTTATAGAAAGCATATTTTCTTTACCTTCCATCTTTGAGCCACCAGGATCCACTCGAGTCCTGTTTCTAGGTTTCATCAATACTTTTTTCTGAATGAGGTTACTTTTCCCTAGGACATAGGTTGTTTTAAAAACAATAAAAGAAAAAAACCTTGCAAGACTCCCAGTATAAGACTCAAAACAAACTGAGAGACTTTCTTGGCCCACAGAAGACAGTGAAAACTATATGGACTTCAGTCTTGATTGTACTAGAACTGAATTAACTGGTTTTAACTACCACATGGTAAAGCAGAAGATCATAGTGTCCATACATATCATGTACATGTATGAGTTAAATAAGAAAAAACCCCAAACTTACTGTGTTTAACAAGGTGACTGGTAACAATGCATATCTCTGCAATAAGTTCTTTAAGTTAAACCTGAATGCTTCCACAATTTTTAAGCAATTTCCACAATGGGGAAACACAACTTCAACAAAAACATTAAAAAATGGAGGAGGTAATTTAATGCCTTTTCTCTATTCGGTATTAAATGTCTTATTTTTATTGTATGTAGCTATATAAATTTATATGTTTGGAATATTGTGGAGCAAAGCCTCACAGATCATGTGTTTGGAATATTATGGAGCAAAGCCTCACAACTCGTGTGTTCAAATAAGACAGGGCAGTATTTACTGTAGTTATCTCCATTTTGTAGGTGGGTTATTTGAAGTGTGGATAGCACTTCGCAGAAAGCTGGGATTATTAGAAACGAGGTTTTCATGGCTCCCAGTGCCCACACTGGCTCCCACTCTGACTCCAAGATAAAGCAGTATAAATAGAACATTAAAGATTCTTAATCTCTCTTGAGGTAGAATGCAGTGCAAAGCTTCTAATGTCAGAAACTCTGATTTCTGGAAACATACCGCAGGATTCTTGGTATGTCACTACCTATTCAGGGGTTATTTTGTGCTGTGTTGTCAGAACAACCGCCTGCCCTTTGGAGCCCCTGTGATGATTGTTTGCAGCAGTCTGCAGAGGTAAAAAGCAAAAGTGGTTTAATAGTCTTCTCTACCCATCTGATCATACAAGTCTGTGATAAGAGGGATCCAGCAGAGGTTATCTGAGACAAGATGCAGAGATTATGAAAACACCTCAAGTATTGACCCACTTACAAATTCCCCTAGATAGACACAGTTCAGTGACTAATTTGTTGTCAGCAATGAAACTATGTGCTAGGAAGTGGTATGACAATAGGGGTTTGTGGGATGTAGTATTGTTATTAACACATAAGTGGTGGGCATTACTGCAAACACAGGATCTGGGTACCTGTTCCAGCCAAAGCATTTTGCAGCTCTGCTTCTGCTTCTAGTTCTCTGCTTTTGTCTTCTCTCCGTTACCCGTCCCTTTCACTAGAATAGTCCTATAGTCAGATGGACGGTCTTTTCCTCTCTTAAGTGCACCAGACTGACCTAGAGATAGCCTCCCAAATAATGGGAGGTTAATGACAACTTATTTTAAAATCATGTAACTGACGCATCAGGTTTTCAATTGACTATAACCCATTTAAAATATCTCAACCAATAGGAAATCGACCCAAAAAATTGTCAAATAAACCATTAATAAAAATTGATCCTAATGATTAGGAGCCACTGGCAGTGATAATGTTTTTTTAAACCATGTCAAATGAACAGATTCCATTTTTAGTGGAATATTTTAAAAGTATATTCTGACCTTTATATTTCAGTGCAAGCAACAAGTCCCAGTGGTATGGGTGACAGCACTAAAGACTTTCCTACAGCTAAAGCTCATTACTTACTGGTACACTATATGCACAACATTGTGGTATTTGTCCACCACTTCTTGTTTACTGTATCTCTCTGTGAAATATAGTCTAATAATGACATTTTCTTTATTCAGAATGTGTGCACTTAACCTGAGTAATTTTTACATTATATAACTCCTTCTTTAGCTAATTTAATGTTGTTTCATGTGAAACCCAGTGATTTCCATCAAGTATGTTGCTAGTAATTCTCAAATTCTAATATTCAGTAGGATTGAGATGGGACCCTGAAGACCTCATATGAGTAGGAGAAGCTCTCCTAATGACCCATTAACTCTAGCTGCTATCCAAAATAAACACACCTGGTGAGTTCTGCCTAGAAAGTGACACTAAGGGAGACATTGAGCAACATCATCCCATAAGAAGCTAAGAAGAATTAGAGAAGCCATCCTGGTATAGGATATGATAGAGATTACTTATGTTTCTAGAGAACTTGCTATTTGCTAGAAATTCTGAAATGTAATGCTGATGCTTCTATTTGAAGAAAGACCCACTTCATTTTTCATATTTCAATATATTACATTTGTAGTTTTATATGTATATTAATGAGATGAAACCCAAATCCAGTGGGATATATAATTGTTTAGAGCATCAGATTAACTAAGTTTTGGCAATGAAGATTATTTGGGATGATGTTTATACGATGAAATCCAAGTGAACACAAGACCTTGTAGTCTCAGATGATCCTACTCACCAATCTCATTCTGCAGTTGAGATTGGCTTTCAGGGTATTTGCTTTTTTTTAGGAGGTCAACTGCATTCTAGTGACTTCACAAAAATTTACTTTCACAGCTATCTCCTTAGCTAAAAGGCCAGCCAATTTACTGAGCAGCATTAGCACCAAACCTTGAATATGAAAGAGGCAGTGTTGCATGTTCCAGGTATGAACAGGGTGTCAGTCATCAGTGCTGATAGAACGGGTATATCCTTCACTTATCTCCTCTGCAAATATGGGTAAGGGAGCTAAAAAGGAGTCAACAGGAGCTGGCTGTTAAGGAAGGAGCCAATCATCCATTTACACAGCCTGGGACTGGGCCAGGATTGAGCTTTCTACAACAGTATGGGTGCTAACTAATGGTTCAAACTTTACCTGTTCTCAAAGACTCTAATTGCATATAAACTTCTGCACAGGATGATCCCATGAAAGTTAGAGTAATGAGTACCCAGAAGTCTGCTAGTGGCACCTGATAACTAAGTCTTTAATGACCAGAAGAAGCAGCTCAGGTTTGCCCAGCTACAAAATTTACATACCTCACTGTGATAGCATTATAATCTGTTGCACAGAGTTTCTGCTGCCTGGCCAGCCCATTTTCCTGAGATCAGTCCTCCCCCTTCCAATGCCTTTGATAGTTATTACAGGTAAGTCAGATATTACATTATCAAATTATATACCATGCTTTTAGGTCTAGACATAGGACATTGGATCAAATAAGATCTTTCAATAGCAGCTTCTGAAGTTTTCAAACCTTTCCAAAATTTCTCTGCAATGCGTAAGTATTGCACAAATCAAATTTCTAAGGGTGTGTGCCCCTAGCACATGCATCAGAGGTGACTGCCAGGGTAGTGTTTTAACCCATAGGACAAAGTAATGCGATTAAACTAAAAGCTTTGTAATAAAGAAAAAAAACTCCATCAGCAAAACTGCTGAGTTTACAGTGACTAATATACTATATTCAGGCAATGAGCATGTAAGGTCATGGTACACAGCCTCTGAAATGGTATGCAATCTGTTCTTAAAGTGACACAATACTTTATGGTCTTCTGAAATATACTACAATACAAGAAAGTCACATTTAAACATTTTGTTTGGGAATTCTTGCAATTTCTTTGACCTAAAATCTCTTTTTAATTTTACTCTGCCTCCTATTGGAGGGAGACTATTTCTCTCTATTCATAGCAGAGGTAGAAGCAGTCTTATCTAGGTGGAGTGACTGACTTGGAAGGTGAGTCCAAAATATACCATCAGATAGTATCAGTCTCAAAGAAGGAGCTGATCACATTATAGTGAATGGTTTTGCTTGGTCACTTGTGGCTGGTTATAACAGTGGGAATTACTCACAGTTCAGCTTCAGGAAAGATTAATACCAATGTGAAGGTTATTTCGGGTAAGAGTTATATCTCCCCCTTTGATATGGGCGAAATTACTAATTTAGAATATTAATAGCACACGGAGGCTGCACTTATCCGGGTACAATCTGTTTCTCTTGTAGGCTTTGATTAATGGATTTGTCCTTGATTTTTCATGCAGAAGTGTGCTGCTGTTGGAAGAATGCTCTAACTCTTAATGGAAGCAGGATTTGCCTTCCAGGCATGTGCTAAAGAATGTGAAGGATCATGGATGTTAAAACTTTACTGTAAGATCAAGGCCATCAAAGTTCCCATTTCAAGTTGGGCTGCAGAGCACAGCTATGTATAAGGTGATTGCTAGCAACTAGTATATGAAACTGGAAGAGTTGATATTGTTTAATAAGCTCCATATCCTGTGACTGGAAGCAATGATGGAAGAGATACTTACTTCTCGACAAATGATACACATGGTCCTGTGTCTCACAGGCTACAAAACTTCCCAGAACTTCAGAGCAGCCTAAAGGCCTGAAGTCAAACACCAAAAGCCAGACTCGTAGCTATGTATCACAAAAAGAATTGTACATCTTTCTTTTGTTATAGGAGTCCACAATAGCAAATAACTTGTTAGTATGACCTCTACCAGAGATCAGAAGGGAAAGCACAACACACCAGAGAGCAAAAGGGCAACATGCCTTCAGGAAAAAAGTGTTTCTTACTCCACATCTGCTGCCAAGTGCTACCCTGATGCATGAGGAAAACACACCAATCTCACCAATAAATCAGCTTTTCAGTGAATAAACTCTCTCCCACTGTGTTCTTGACTCTGCATAAGCTGTGAAAAGCCTCTGCTCCTATGGTGTGACTGCTACAGATAAATATGGTGTCTGAAGCAATCCACGACTGGATGATGACAGCAAAAATCCAGGCTTCATTTCTCAAGCCTAGGTTTTCAAATTTTATAGATAGAGCCTAGTTGTCTTTCTAAACAAGCTTTCCTCTAACAGGATTTCGGTGAAGTTACATGTTCCAGTGCAGTTACTCCTAGTGAAATCTACCCAGTGCGAGTGGGAGAGCACATACAAGAAGACACTGCACAGAGGCCAAAATGATTCCCAGTAAAGTAAGACCTTCTTTGATTTAGGACTACAGAGACCAAGGAAGAGAAGAATAATAGAGAGAAAGGTTTTCTGTCTGCTGGAGAGATCACTGGAAACCCTGAGCTGCTAGTGAGTTAATTTTCAGAGATCTAAGGAAAATTTGTTTGTTTAAAACTCAAAGAAGCTTGAACTCTAGAAACTGTATTGAGTCTGGTTCTTCAGTTTTAACTATTATTCCACTATATGTTCAATCATATAGTGGAATAACAGCCTGGCTGTTTTGTTCTTAAATTTATTCTGCTCTCAAACTGAGAGTGTAGAACCTCTCCATTTTACCTGCACTTCATAAATTGATTGCCTGTAAGCTGGAAAACCTCTCCACCATATGGCAAATACTATAGTAATTTCAGGGGCTAGTTTGCTTGCATGGTTTAACACCAACGGGCAACCAAGCTACACATAGCCTCTCACTTACTCACTCCCTGGTGGGATGGGTAGAGATCTGAAGAGTAAGAGTAGAAGTGAGAAAACTCTGGGTTGAGATGCAGACAGTTTAACAGGTAAAGCAAAAGCTGCACACATAAGCAAAGTGAAACAAGGAATTCATTCACCACTTTCCATCATCACGCATGTGTTCATCCATCCCCAGGAAAGCAGGGCTCCAAGACGTGATGGTGTCTTGGGAAGACCAAAGTCATCACTCAGAACATCTCCCACTTCTTTCTGCACCCCCCAGGTTTGATATGTCCCAAACCATATCCCCGTGGACAGCTGGGGTCCGCTGCCCCAACTGTGTCCCCTCCTAAATCCTTGTGCACCCCCAGCCTCATCACTGGTGGGTTGGTGGGTTGGAGTGAGGAACAGAAAAGGCCTTGACACTGTGTAAGCACTGCTCAGTGATAGTTAAAACATCCCTGTGCTATCAATTTTTCAGGAAAAATCCAAAACATAGCCCATGACAGCTACTATGAAGAAAATTAACTCTACCCTAGCCAAAACCAGAACATCTACCCATTATTTTGTCTACTGTGATTTATATCTTTGCAACATAGATAGTTTATCTAGTACAGTAAGATCGTTCTATCAGTAAGGCAGTTGAATGTGTTGTTGTATCTTAATTAATAAACAGTTAAACACAACCAACCCTGTAGTCTGTGCATCAGCATTGCACACCGTGTTCACATTGCCTTCTGGCATTAGCATTTAATCACTTTATGTTATGTGATGATTCTGAAAGGTAGTGACTAGACATGATGACTGTCATGGTTTGAGAGCTCCAAAATTTGATTCCCTAGTCCAAGCCCCCTCCTACATCTCAACCCAAATGTTAGATGGGTTTTCCAGACACCACACGAGACTCAGAATGGGGGAAAGGGAATATATTACAATGACTGTACAAATAAATACTACAATACATTATATACAATCTTAGCTATCTCTACCATGACATAAAAGTATTTACAATGGATCAAATCTCTTCTCCCCTCCAAATAAAAGTCCAGGAGGGAAGAAGGAGAAGATCCCTTTCCACTCTCAGAGCAGCAATGTCTCTAAGGCAGCAGGTTCTCTTCTTCTCATGCAGCAGCTGTAACTGGATTGTTGTAGCTGGATCTCTGCCAATACACACAAGGGGGTATCCAAGCCCCTCAGCCCGTCATCTTCAAGCGAGGGTCTTCTCTTCCATGGACTGCGTAGCAGGGACAAAACTCACGTCACCACAGTCATATCATGGGGCATAAGACCCCCATGAAGGTCCCTTCCTCAGGGGATTCACCCCTGAGTCTGAACATCTCGGGCAGCTTTCAGTTGAAAGCCTTTGCCTCAAGAGTTCTACCAGAGCTCCTGTGCTCTGTCTCAGGCTGCCAGCTTAGCTTGGCAGCAGTGGCAAGGGGGGGGGGGCAAGGTCACCCCCTCTGCATTCCTTTAATCGTCCCAGTCCCACTTTCCAAGACGCCTGAGCTTTCCAGCTCTTTTTTGCAGTGCTGCTGCAGTTTTAGGACTTCCATTCAGTAGGAGTCCATCCTTTCCACTTAGGAAAGGTCACAAAAGGAGTTTGGGGTTTTTGGTTCAGTTTCTCACTCCAGCTCTGTCTCTGTAGAGCTTAGTTGTGCTCTCTCTGCTGCTGGCTCTCTCTTGGCTCTCTCAGGCAACTCTGTGTCTTCCTTGGCTGCATGTTTGTTGCTGCTTCTTCAGTTCTCTCTTGGCTCTTAGCCACAATCTCTGGATGCTGCTTCTGCTGCTGCTCTGTCTCTGTGGAGAAAACTTCTTTAGCTTTCAGCCGCAGGCACTTAGCCCAGACTTCCACTGTTCCAAGTCCCTGCAGCCCCCCCAGCCGGGGCTGGGGGGCCAGAGCCGGGGCTTGGGGCTTGGGGCTCCTGTTCTTTCTCTTCATGGCTTTACAACATGGCTACCTCTCCTACAACAACTACAACTAACCTTCTCTTCCATTCTGCTTGTGGTATGTTTATATTTTGCAGAAGCGCTCATTGGGTAAAACCTCAAAACTTCAAGGGTCACCACCCCCTGGGGTTTTACCATTTTATAACTTCAGGGGGAAAACTGTTTCCCCCCACCACAATGACTAAGAAGGCTGTATTCATTTATGGACCTGTGCTGTAAAAAAAGTTCCTAATATGGGAGGACTATTCATAGGAAAAAGTGTCTAATTTGTACTCATCTTGCTCCCAGTGGGATGAAAAGAGGAGGAAAATGAATGACATTTTTGGGGTTTGTTTAATCTGGTGAGTGGGGATTTTAGTGATGTCCTAACATACTTTATATTCCTTACCTTTGCATCCCTTCCAGATTAGCATCCTCTGATTTTTTATACCACTAAATCTCTACAATTGTCTATACCAGTAACTCACTGGAGCAGCACCAGTGATTGCAGCTTCATTGCTGCAACCAACAATGCTGGTTGCAAGAGAATTCAAAACAGCTTTGGAATTAGGAGTGGATACAAAAAAAAAACCAGCCAAAAGACCACAGACATTTGGACAAGCCTCATTCCAGCGTAGGCTGTGAATCCCATTCTTACAGACTGTAAGAGCTTAACTAAAATGTAAGGAAAACGAAGTAACATGGTCTCGACAATCTTAGAGAAGACTTTAAGAAATGCTGTTTTGACTGGCAAAAGCAAGGAAAAAGGTAAAGCTTAGTATACATATCTGTTGTTTATAACGTCAAATAGAAAATCCAAATGCCTTTATTTCTCATTTAAATCATTCAAAATCATGGACATCCATATAAAGAAAAAGTATAATTCATTACCTCTTATGCTTCCTAAGGGCCTCTGGTGGTCTAGTGGTTAGGGTGCAGGACTCTCACCGCTGCGACCCAGGTTCGATTGCCGGCCCCCCGGGCAGATGGAGCTCGTCAGCCCTGTAAGGCAATCCATCTAAGAGAAGGTCACTCTAAACAAACCTACGTCCTGGGGACCTCACTGCCACTGTCCAAGCTTGCTCGGCCCCGGTAGACGAACCTCAGGATTAAAGGGTTGGCTCAGTTCAGCGCACGCTGTGTCTCACCTAAAAAATCCACTGCGCAGGCTCGAAGGGTTAATGACCTTTCCCAAATCTTCGCTCGCGAAGACTGGCCATTATTATATTATTATTATTATTCTATTTACATAGTTTGAAAATGCCGCTTGTTCTTACCATGCTCCTCAGAATTGTCTACATCTTATTCTTTGGAGTGAGAGCAAACAAATAGTGACATTGAGCAGTTGGATGCACAGAGTGGTTAAGGTTGGAAGGAACCTCTGAAGGTTGTCTTGTCTCACCCCAGTTCCATCATAGGTTGGTACCCAGTTTGAGGCTACCACCTGCATTTTCAGTAGATATATAAGCTGTGTACAAAAGCCTCTATTATACTCAAAGGAAATGTTGGACTCAGTTCAGTTGAAGACACAAATAAAAGCATTTGAGATGTTCTCAGATAATTCACCTGGCCACCTAAGAAATCAGAGTTTTAGGTACTGCATCACATAGTCATAGCATCATCAAGGCTAGAAGAGACCTGCAAAATCACCTAGTTCAACTGTCAACCCAGCACCACCACAATCACACGCAAACCATGTCCCCAGGTGCCTCTTGAACACTTTCAAAGACTCCCCCACGTCCCTGGGAATTTATTTCAATGCCTAACTACTCTTACAGTGAATTTTTTGTTTCTAATATCTAACTCAAGCCTCACCTGGTGCAAGGTAAGGCCATTTCCACTCGTTCTTTCGCTTGAGACACGGTATCAGAGACCAACCCCCACCTCACTGCCATCTCCTTTCAGGTACTTGTAGAGAGTGATGAGGTCTTCCTGAGCCTCCTCTTCTCCACACTAAACAACCCCAGTTCCCCCAGCCACTCTTGATAAGACTCGTTTCCACATCTGTCAGCCAGATTTGTATTCATTGCACACAACAGCTTTTTAGGATCTTCAGGATATAGTGCCTAGCCTCTGACTGCCTCTCTAGCAGGGTGCAAAAATATCATATATCTCTCATATCTGTGAGCACTGTGTAGAAGACTGAGATGCCCTTGCTAATGTTAAGTGATTCTAGACACTTGTGTTTGTACAATGAAATTAGTATTTTATTACAGTCGTTTTGCACTAGAATGCATGAGTCATTAAAGAAATAAAGAGTACAGGAACTAGCTTGTCCCATCCCCAGTAAAGCCAGGATTCTGCAGCTGCAGATCAGACTTTCTTTTTTTCTCATATTTGTTTAGCCCATTATAGCTCTGAACCTCTTGGAGATGACATAGACTTTTTACGGTCTCTTGATTTTCTTGTCTCCAGTTTCTGTGGTCTCTTGATGTTGTGTCTCAGCTGTTGGACAACCTCATAGACCAAGACGGAGTTTCTCAGAATGAAACAGCGCCCCCTGCCAACCACTATGGAGCAACTACAGCCTGCGCTCCACCAGACCTCCGACAGCGTCCCCTGCTGACCGTGGTTAGAATTGTGCCAAAAGGTGAGAAGAACTCAACTGCTTTTGAAGGGAATCTAGGTGCAGGATTGTTGTTTGGTTTTGTTCTTCTGTTGTACTGCCTACACACATATATCCTTTAATAAAGGGCGGTTATTTTTTTTCTTTCTCCACATTTCTTCAGCTGGAGCCTCTTAGTTTTGGATTTATAATTGCTTAGAGGGAGGAGCTTGGTCTTCCTCATAACTCGCCCTCCTTAGCAGACACTTCTGTCTCATTGAACTGAGACATTTCTTCATGTGTAAATTAGTATCTCTTGCCATGAAAATATTTCCAGTGTAAGCATGATAAAACACCTAGAAGTATCTGATGCTGATGTGTGTGCTGTTCACGATTATGTTTATAGTGGAACACATAGTTTTAAGTGGACTAGAGTATTACTTTCTGAAAGCCCTCTCGGCCAAAACAGTGGTCAGTATCAGGTATGCAGCAGAATAGTGTATGCTACATTCTCCTCTCTCACTTGAAGCAACAAAATGTTTGAAGATAGGAAATTACAGAAAACAAAATGCATTACATCAGTCAACTATTCATTACATATTAGAAATCTATTTCCATAGGTAAAACTCTCTGCTCTAAATCAGCAAACATTACTCGCTATATGGGACACTGTCAAAATCCAGAGCATTTGTTATTCTTTATAGCTAATCCAGTACAATACTTTTTATAGCTTTGAGCATTTTCAATTTTCCCTTGACATCACGAGCACGTGCATTAGTCACAAAAATACAAAATCAAAGTACTTTGTCCACTAGAAACTCACTAAATCTTCACAATTTCAAATTTGTTTTGGAGACCCTATCCTCCCTTGTCTCCGTCCTCCACTACACAGTTTAAAGGTTAGAATAAAATTCCATTTTAATAATTACTTTTGGAACGCACATGATCAAAACCAAGAGGAAAACTGTAGTAACAAATGTTATTAAAAAATAAATGCAGCTTCTTTTTTTGTAGATTTTTGTATTCTCTGTTCTTTCCTTTCCTAAAAGGACATCCCGGTTACTGTTTACAAATATTAAAACTAATCCCTTATTCACTTTGCAATGATACCGAGCTACAAGCGTGCTGGTGGCTAAAAAGGCCAATGCGAGATAGACAAGTTCGGTTGCAAAAGGCACAGTACAAAGACTCCTTCAAGAAGACACAGTTCTTTCTACATTGTCTTTTCTCCTCGAGAGTGATCCTGCGTGTGTTCTCAAAAGAAGCAGCAGTGTTGGTGTGTCTCCAGGCCTCCCGATTTGAGGCCAGAGTAGACCAGTTATGTTGATCAATATGGCCAAGGCTGAGATGTTGTTTCAGGGAGTCCTTGTATCTTTTCTTCGGGGCTCCTCTCAAGCAGCTGCCAGTGGCAATTTCACCATAGAGCAGGATCTTAGGGAGGCAGTGGTCCTTCCTCCTGCAGACGTGTCCCGCCCAACACAGCTGTGTTCTCATCAACATGGCCTCAATACTCCTAACTGCTGCCTGTTCTAGAACAGATGTATTAGTCACATAATCTGACCAGTGGATGTTTAGGATTGTACGGAGACAGCCCTGATGGAAGCGTTCTAAGAGTCGCAAGTGGTAGTTGTAGATGACCCATGATTCGGACCCATATAAAAGAGTAGACAGCATAATGGCTCTGTAAACACTGATCTTGGTACTTTCCTTCAGGTGTTTATTTCGCCAAACTCTTTATGGAGTTTTCCAAAAGCTCTATATGCCTTTGCTAACCTGTTGTCTATCTCTCCGTCAATCTTACCATCTGAGGAGATGATGCTTCCCAGGTAACTAAACTGCTGGACTGATTTGAGCTCTGATTCGCCAGTGGTGATATGGGGATGACGGAAGACTTTCTGAGGTGCAGGTTGATAGAAAACTTTTGTCATCTTTAAGCTGACTTCCATCCCAAAAAGCTCAGCAGCCACTGCAAAGCAGGGTGTTAAACGCTGCAGAGCTACTTCTGTGTGAGCAACAAGGGCAGCGGCATCAGCATAAAGCAGCTCCCGGACAAGATGGTTTAAGGTCTTAGTGTGGGCCTTCAGTCACCTGAGGTTGAATAGGCTTCCATCGGTGCAATATCGAATGTAGATACCATCTTCTTTGTCGAGGTCTGCTGTGGCCCTTTGGAACATCATGCTGAAAAAATTGTGAATAGAGTTGGCGCAAGAACACAGCCTTGTTTCACACCAGTGGTTATTAGAAAGGGCTCAGAAAGTGCATTGCCATATCTGACTTGGCCACGCTGATCCTCATGAAGTAAGATGATCATTTTAAAGAAACTGGGGGGACATCCTAAACGTTCCAAAATCTGCCACAGACCTTTTCTGCTCACAGTATTGAAGCCTTGGTGAGATCAACGAAGGTTACATAGAGACCTTTGTTCTGTTCCCTACACTTCTCTTGCATTTGTCTGAGAACAAATACCATGTCTGCGGTGTTCCTATTGGCTCTGAAACCACACTGACTTTCAGGTAGAAGTTCTTCTGCTATAGAGGGTATCGGTCTGTACAAAAGTATTCTTGCCAGGATTTTACCAGCAATGGAGAGCAGAGTAATACCTCGGTAATTTGAAAAGTCTGATTTATCTCCTTTCTTCTTATACAAAGTGATGATGACTGCATCAAGAATGTCTGATGGTAGTTCGCCTAGTTCCCAAAGAAAGGCAGTCTATGCCATGCAATATCACAGTGTGAAAGATACTGAAAATATCACATAAGTCATGCCAAAAATCAATCAGCACAGCACATTAGAAACCTTGGCATCAAAACAAATTAAAGAACTGGTCCTATTACTATGCGACACAGCATCTGCGCAAATAAAAAAACCCACAAGCCTAGGTAGAAGTAATACAGTACTGAGTTTTTGTTACTGTCTTTTAGGCAAGACCATAGCATTGCATGAGATGCACTGAGGGAGATGGGAGAAGCTTTAGGAGCAGGAACTCGGGTGTGTTAAAGTCTTCAGTTATCCTGTGTGTATTGAGATAAGCTCACATCAGGACATGAAGCAGAGAGGACATTTTTGGGTACCAGGCATGACTGCCTTATGAAACAGGTAGTTAACAAGCCCACAAGAGGAGCACAGTCCTCCACTTGCAGATAAGAAATTTGCGGGATCTGACTCCAGACTTTCTGCTGAAAGAACACTTTGCAGCAATGATCACCAAGTACTTCCATTTCACAGCTCTTCAGGAGCCAGTGTTAGTAAACACCTACATAAAGGAGTTTTGTGGAGTTGAGAAAGAATTTTTTAGGAAGTTAAAGTACTTTTCAAAATAGAAAGTATCATAAACTCTCAGAGAAGCCAAAAAAGAATTTGAAAAACAAGTACCTAAGGGAAACAAAGCTCCTATTGCAAAGTCAGGGTTGTTAAAACATCTGAGACAAGTCACATTTCAGAGAGTCCTTAAATGCTACATGACCATAACACCACAGAAGCACCCAGTCAGGCCATCCTTGTTGGCACCCAGGAAAAGTGGAACCTCTGTAGAAAAGCTGACTGGTTTGGGGGGGGGGGAGGTTTTCAGTATTCATGGTGGAATTTCTGGAGTGGAGCAAATTTTTTTTTTTTTACTACAAACTTTTCGCAGTTGTTTCACATGAAACTCAGATGACATAGAAAAGTGAGAAGTGATGAAGCTCTCTGATGATAAAACTAGAGGGAGATAAAAAAATTACAGGACAGAGTACATAATCAGCATAGATACAGGAAATTGATTTACAGGGTGAAAAGCATTCCTAGCTTCACTTTTTAAATGATGGTTTCTGATGCATCCTTACATTTCAGGAAAAAGGGCTTAGGGTTATGATGACTCCAGGAAAACATTAGGTCAGTAATGGGAAGCAATCATAAACAAACAAAATATTACTAATTACTATTAAAAAACATAGGAAACAAAACAGAAACCAGCATACTGCTGCATAAATTTGAGGTCCATCACTGCTTCAAGTAGTGTGTGCACATATGAAAAAAAATCAAAGAACAACAAAGGCGGTTAGACGCACAGGACAGCTCCCATGCAAACCCAGGCCAGTAGACTGGGAATCCTCATTGTGCAATCAAGACTCTTTGGGGAGAAATACAATTCAGGTCCACAGATGAAGCAGGAAAAAAAGAATAATGTAGATAAGTGAGAGGCTAAATTCAACAAAGAGAAATTAAACTAGTGCACAGAGTGAAAAACACTCCTAATCTCTGTCAAGACAAGAAACAGTAGCTATTGTACAAAGCTAGATTTGAAACAAGCACAAGGAGATGTTGTATCACAGAATAGGTGGCAGATTGGTGGCTCCTTGCTGCAGGATGTTGAGGATACCTTCTCAATACAAATGAGGACAAAGGAAGTACTAGAAGAGAGAAGTGTAAAGGGTTAATGATTAGAAAAAGGAAAATAGGTTTAGAAATTTCATTACATTAAAAAGCAGAGAGGCTGGAAAAATCTTATGAAAATATCATTGATGGGCATCCATTTAAGGTTAGCTGTTGGAGACAGAAAACTGAGCAAGACAGGCTCTTGTCTTGCTATGAACAAGGCTCTTGGCTTGATATGAACTATAGCACGGCTGTGAATTTTAATGTTAAAAAAAATCAAAGAGCTTTGATTATCGTTCTGAAAAAGAAGAGCTGGCTAATCAGAAAGATTACTTTGGACAGTGGGATAGATGGAAGATCATTCTGAAAAGAGAGAGTTGTTCCCAATACTCATCACATGTACTTGGACTGGTTAACTGGGAAGAACACTCAAGTGAAAAAAAAAACCAACTAATTTAAAAAAATTTCAGTGTTGTATTTTAATGTCAGTCACAGAAAATATATCTTCATTTTTCCTTCATTTTTGAGGAATTAAAAGGTTCTTGTTATTTCACAGTTTCTACGTTTTCATGTATATTTTGCATATAGTATGTTTAAAATATGCTAAACCAAAGCTTCTTTTTTACTAAATTAACTTGACCTAAATAAGAACTTATTGCATGGTTTTAGAGGAAATCTGGTGTCCTATGAACTAAAACTTACCCTCTGAAGCAAAATATCTTCGATTAGCTTTGATGCCTATAGAACAAAAAAGAAACCTCTGAGCCATTTCATCTTCTTTTACCAATTTTTTGTTCTCTAGTCTACTAAAAAAATAAATTTCCTAGATGATCTGAATTTTTCTCTTGATGTAAGAAAGTAACTTTTTACAGGAAGAACAATCATTCACTGAACAATCTTGCCAGGGACATAGCAATTACTCCTAAACACAGATACTTGATAAAATAGCCCCTTTCCCTAAGAACTTGTGAGCATATATAGAATGTGTTTACATATTCCAGAAAGCCAAAGATTTTAACAGAAAGGACACTTTGTAACCTGCACAGATTCTTACTGATCTCAGTTATTTGACAAAAGTGTGATTGGATAATATTATCATGGAAAGAATGATATATAGCTATTTACTCTCATCATTGTTATCACAATAGAAGGCTATCTATGGCAAACACTAATTTGCCACAGTTGTAGTGTAAATAATTCAACTTTAATCAAAAGTCACATCTGGTCAGGCTTACATGACAAAATATCCAGCTACTAGTCTTCCACATGATTTCTGTCACTTCTGTATGAAAACAGCATGATAGAGGACAACACATTGAAATAGCTGCATTCAAGGCACATGGGCAAATTCAGATAAAAGGCTAAAATTCTCATTTAAAATACATCGCTGTGTTGCATATTAGGCAGAAATTTGTTCTTTGTTTATCAATCTTTGCTTGATATGCAACACTCCCACTGCCATCATTCAACCAGAAGCCAGTGGGAGTTGCATGTATCACATACAGCAGAAGAGAGTGTTATGCTTGACTTTACAATTTACACATGATCACTTGCAGGGCTAATAATACTCTGTCATATCTCTCAAGTGTAGTGGAGTGAGTATGCACAAATGTAGCTTATATACTGGCATGGTAGGCCTGCACAAGACAAAACAGAACAAAAGAATAACTTTATGTTATTCTAGATATAAGGAAGAAATTTGAGAGTGGTAAACCATTAGAACACGTTGCCCAGGGAGCTGTAGATAGAAATATTTAAGGTCAGACTAAACAGGGCTCTGAGCAGCCTTATCTAGCAGAAGGGGTCCCTGGTTATTTCAGGTGGTTTGGATTAGATGATCTTTAAAGGTCCCTTCCAACCCAGGCCTTTCTGAGGCTATGTTGGTACTCTGTAATGCACTTTGCAAGAAAAGAGTGAAGGAGTCTGTTGTGACATGATTTGAAGGCTGTGACTTTGTGGTGTGACAGATGTATTGATTAGCATTTTGTCATGGGCAGATTTGACTAGGATGTCACTTTTCTCCTAATTTCTCCAACATCTGCTGTCCATTTTATAGCTAGCCATGGCCAGTTTGTCCTCAGCTGGTTTGTTTGCCAATATTTTCATTCAGATGAAACAATTATTTTCCCTACAGACCCTTACTACCTTGGTGTATGCACATGTGTGATTTTAGCTTTTGCCTTACTAAATCAAATAGACTACTACCTTTGGCAATATTTTAGCTGAGTGCATCCTGCAGGCAAGTGTGTAAATTCAAATTGTGAGTTAGCTCTGGTAGGAGAAACAGCCAAACCAAAGCAGCTTAGTGCCTAATTCAGGATAATTTGTCTTACTTCACATCAGCAGTTTCCTCTTCATTGAGTTCTCACCCATTTCCTCTAGCTTGACTAATAATTTCAATGTGACTTCTTATCAGAATCTTACTGAAATTCAGAGAGATTGCGTTTCTGTGAAAAAGCTTTAATTTCCTTGTAAAAGATGAATATTGACACAGTCTACTTTGACAACTCATATGTATTTTATGTTATTTTACATATCTTTAACCATTATTCTTCTCGGTATGTCATAATGCTTTGCATGTTATTCAGATCAGGCTAATTGAATAACAGTTATTTGAATCTCTTCCTATTTTATCTCTCCTAAAATACTGCTATTTTATTTGCCATTTTGCAATCAAACAATATTATACTCTGCTCACTAGGTTTTTTTAAACACTTTTTTCTGTGCCTGTGATTCAGCTGTGCTTTGGATTTTAAAATCCAAAGCTCTCAAAAGCATCATGTCCTTTAAGTTTTGGTTCCCTCTCAGCTAAAATTAAATCCAGTGCCATACCCTCATTTACATTTACCAGCCTACTTTGTCATCACAGGACTGCTGTATTTGCTGAAAACTGATGCAAAATATGTATTTTGTCTTTTTTTTAACTTATATCCCACCGCCCCTGTAGTTGCACTCCTCTATTTTGTACTTTTTTGTGAGGGCAACAAAACTCTTATTGCTTGTTTTCATTTCTCTCTAAGAGTCAACATCAACTTCATATTGGACAGGTGTCACTTTGCCCTGCATGTTGTGGTCTAAAAACATGGCTTCATTTGTTGGCCAGTTGAGGTCTGCCATCTGGGTCCTTGGTTACTCTGCTTTATATCTTGGGGTGATTTTATTTCTTCTTCCTATAAGATCTTTCCAGTTTCTGGAAGCTGAATACAGCATTCCAGATATACAGGGATTTCATCACCACCATAAAGGAGACGGGTTAGTTAGTGTGACTGACAAGAATGAACAGAGAAGTCAGAGAAGGAAAATGTACTAGAATGTTGAGAGTCAGGAAGCTGACATATTTGTTCCTAAAAGATGATTATGATGATAGAGTTCCTTTATCTGGAAAAAGGTCTAGTTGCCAAATGTTGTCCTCTGAACACAGAAAGTCGCTATTTTATTACTTCTTATAAAACGAGAAGATCATGTTCTCTTAAATCCCTTCTTACACTAATGACTTTTTCAAAAATGTGTAATACTGCTGGTAGAAAATGTTCACTTCTGCAAGGAATAAACCTTTATTATCAGCAGACTTCTTTAGTGCAGCATATCAATCTACAAGCAAAATATTATTGCCAATTATCTTTGTGGTTCCCAGACCATCAGATTATCACTTCAGAGGAAAAGCTGTGGTATTGTCAACAATAGATTTGTCAATAGCAGCATGCAAAAAGATATTTTCATGCATTTCATTCCAGAATTACTTTTAGCATATTAAAATTTTTTCTGATTGTTGTGTATAGTTGTTTATTTTGACAGTAGTGACATATTTCTTCTAAAAACTTTCTAAGAAAAGTAAGTCTGTAGTACCTTACACAGACTTCATTAACTTTGGGCTATTTTCCTTTCAATTTATTCCAATTACTTGTTATCTAAGTTGCCAGATGAGTTCACCCAGAAAAGCTAGTTCAGAAAAGATGATATAACCATCCTGTCAGCAGGAAACTTCCATTTGCAGCTTACTAGTACTGAGTCAGCCTAAATTTAGAGTGGATTCAGTGCAGATTCATCTCTCGTAATTGTTAATGGGTATACATCATTCAGCTCAACTTCAGTATGATTGCAAAAGTCTCCTTAGGAGAAGGAAAAAGCCAGGATAACAAGATATAAGCAGCTACTGCTATTCATGGTTAGAAGTCTGAACAGAAAATTGTACAGGATCTGACTTGCAGTGTTTTTCATTACATACTGTTGTCAATCCCTTCATATTAATAAGCACCAGCTTTACTTAACCTAACCTAAAAACTATGAAACAAATTACATGGTGAACTGTTATATGAAATTAAAAAAGGAACTATGAACATCAGTGAACATTTTGTGCTTCAACCTGAGAGTTTTTCAAAATACTTTTTCCCTACTTGAAAAAGATATAGGTGTTCGTATCAGAAATAACGTTGCAGAAGCAGCAGTCAGCATGAAATTTGTCCTAAAACACATATTTACTGTGCAACAGAGAGATCTTCTACCTGAATTGAGTATCTAGTATCTAGGAGATGTGCTGAGCAGGATAAATCAAAGTCTAACAAAAGTAATACTTTTAATAACCCTACCTGTAATGTGAGATAGATCCATTCTACAGCTGAGAAATGGCCTCAGAGAGTTACTTGCTAAGGAGAATGTTATAAAAGATTAAGAAAAAATGTTCTATAGAAATCATTATAAATGCTTCATTTATTAAAGAAATGGATAACATACACTGTTTTTTAACAGATTTGTGGCCAGCTCAGAGGCATTTCAGTAAAGATGGCTTCAGTGGGAAAAATGGATTACTGACCAGAGTTTCCTCCATCCTATATCCATCCCCATCCTATATCCTATATCCTTCATCCCCACACACAAGCTTTTACAAAAATCTGTAGTATAAGGACCACAGCATAGAAGTGGAAATACAAAGGCTTTCTGAAATAAAAAAAGTAATAATGTTTTGGTTTTAGAAAACCTGTTTGACCTGCCATGTCAGGTCATCACAGTGGGGCATTCATGGCCCAAGGCGGAATCACTACAGGCAATTCACTGTGCATCTTCACTACAGAATTCATCTGAATGACTTACTCTGGAGATACTGGCTTAGGTGCAAGATTCTGAACTGCTAGATTACACTGATGTTTACTCTATGTAGTGGAAATGGGCAACAGAACACAACATTTTAGGATGGAGTGTATATGTATGGGCATGTGTGCAAGCAGGCACAGAGAGTCATTGTCCTACACCACACAATATTGGCACAAACGAAGAATCATTTGGGAAAGCATTGCAGGAGAACTTGACTGTTTATTCCAGATGCAGAAGTGGTAATAGTCTGCTGGTAAAATATAATGAGTTTTTTTGCTTCTATTTGTTTCTGTATTTTGGCTGCTATTCCAAATTCTAGAAGGCTTGGAGATGCCATACTAGGACATTGATTTGTGCCAAGTTAGATTTAATCCTGTTTCAGCAAACAGTTGCGGGGCATGTGCTATAGCTGTGAGCCCTGTATCCTCTCCTTGATACCAGGGGAGAAAGGGGTGGAAGTGCCATGCAGAACAAAAGGCCAATATATCTATATTGTTGCATTCAAGGAAGATTGATTCAAATAGTTCAGTAAGCATTAGATAAAAGATGAGTTCTTGAGCTATATTTTCTACATTGATTTAGAATATTGGTGATGTATCTCATGAACATCCCACAAACTAGTTATACCTCAGTGCCTGCTCTGCAGTTGAGCTGAAGTTGTTCCATAAGCCATTTAGTCAGAACATGAAAATCTAAAGAGTTCCAAATCCAAAGTGGTTCCACAGACCAGTTCTCATGTTATTAAAAAAAACCCCAAAGCCTAAAAGCCCCAACAAACAATATAAAAAATTTCCCAAATTAAAATTGTTCTTGTTTTAACATGGCCTATATCAGCACATTTCATTTGGCTTTTTTGTCTTTTATTATCACTTTGAGAACGTCAATGATAAAGACTTGGAGGCATGACTGATCTCTTAGAGGGACATGTTTAAAGAGTAGCATTTTCTTTCATAACTATTTCATTAAACTCTATCCTGAGTGGCACAGTTTTCCTGTAAATAGGTATTCTTTTTATTTTGCTTCCAAAGCATTCCAGCTGGAGATCCCATTTCCAGTATCTTAGGAGACTTGTGGCCCATTCCAGTTGGCAGCCCAGGTTTTGCAGTTGAATTTTCACCTGAGCATTGACTTCATTCCCAAAGGGTAATGATTTAGTCTTGCAGCAACTGCTTCAGCGCGCAAGAGGGTGTTATCAGTTCATTTCTGAACTCACATTTGTAGGGCAAAAGTTATCAGACAAAGTTAAGAAAAAGCCTTCTTATAATTTAAATTTTGAATATCATTTAAATTTCTTGCTTTTCATTACAATCGCTGTATCAGTTTTCCCATTGCAGATAAGTATATAGACATCTCAGAATCTCAGATCCTCTTCTGAAATCAGTCAAGTGTTCATTTTTGGCATTCAGCTTGT